>NC_143147.1:31208620-31218620 GCF_059928025.1 Delphinapterus leucas | reverse complement strand
GTCCCTTGGGCATCGCCCCTGCCCGCCCACGCGGCGCTAGGCGCCGCCCAGCCGCAGTCCGGGCCGGCCCTCCTGCCCGACAGCAGCTGGCCCGAAGCCAGTGGGAGCCACCATCGTGTCGCCACGGCCCCTCAGCCCCGGCGAGGCCACCCTTGCCCGCACACCACCCGCCGAGCTCAGGAGCCCGCCCCTGGCGGCCGGCAGGCCCGGGGAAGCGGCCCCTGCCCTCGATCCCGCTCCCGCACCCGGCCGCGGCGGCGACACGGCGGGGGGCGGGGCTTTTGCCGGAGGGAGCTGTGGAGGGACACACCCACCGGCACACAGGTGGCGGCACCGGGGCGGGGCGCCGGTGGGGGCGGCCAGGTGCAGGTCGAGGGGCTCGCTGGCCGAAGGGACGGCAACCGGGCCCGCGGCGGAGCCTGGGTCCGGGCCAGGCACCCCGGGGGCGTCTGGGGTGCGGCTGCCTTCCAGGGCCGCCTTCTGGCCGCCTGGCGGGCCGGGCCGGCGGGGAGCGCCCCCTCCGGCGCGCGCGCCGTGGTGGGAGGGGCCTGAGGAGGCGGGGCCTGCAGCGGGGCCCCGGCGCGGGCGGAGCCGGCGGCCACCGCCCGCGGGCGAGTTAAAGGAGAAGGCGGAGCGGGAGGCAAAAAGCCTACAGCACCCGGTATTCCCAGGCGGTCTCCCATCCAAGTACTAACCAGGCCCGACCCTGCTTAGCTTCCGAGATCAGACGAGATCGGGCGCGTTCAGGGTGGTATGGCCGTAGACGGGGGCGGGGACGGCGGGCTGCCTCTTGAGGCCCACTTTCGCTGGCGCTTGCGCCTCACCGCCAGCCTGGCGGTCAGCCCGCCCCGGCAGGACCCCGTCGCCCGCCCAGGCAGGGGGAACGGAGGTCTCGGGTACCGGGCGGTGGCGGAGGCGGAGGGTTTGGCCACCCCCTCCCAGCCGAGGGCGGGCGTGACCCAGCGAACCCTTCGGCGCTTGGCGCCCCGCCCAAGATCCGGCCCGTCGCTCACAGGGACGTGGCCCCGGAGGCTTCAGGGCCCGGGGCCCGCGGTCCCTTGGGCATCGCCCCTGCCCGCCCACGCGGCGCTAGGCGCCGCCCAGCCGCAGTCCGGGCCGGCCCTCCTGCCCGACAGCAGCTGGCCCGAAGCCAGTGGGAGCCACCATCGTGTCGCCACGGCCCCTCAGCCCCGGCGAGGCCACCCTTGCCCGCACACCACCCGCCGAGCTCAGGAGCCCGCCCCTGGCGGCCGGCAGGCCCGGGGAAGCGGCCCCTGCCCTCGATCCCGCTCCCGCACCCGGCCGCGGCGGCGACACGGCGGGGGGCGGGGCTTTTGCCGGAGGGAGCTGTGGAGGGACACACCCACCGGCACACAGGTGGCGGCACCGGGGCGGGGCGCCGGTGGGGGCGGCCAGGTGCAGGTCGAGGGGCTCGCTGGCCGAAGGGACGGCAACCGGGCCCGCGGCGGAGCCTGGGTCCGGGCCAGGCACCCCGGGGGCGTCTGGGGTGCGGCTGCCTTCCAGGGCCGCCTTCTGGCCGCCTGGCGGGCCGGGCCGGCGGGGAGCGCCCCCTCCGGCGCGCGCGCCGTGGTGGGAGGGGCCTGAGGAGGCGGGGCCTGCAGCGGGGCCCCGGCGCGGGCGGAGCCGGCGGCCACCGCCCGCGGGCGAGTTAAAGGAGAAGGCGGAGCGGGAGGCAAAAAGCCTACAGCACCCGGTATTCCCAGGCGGTCTCCCATCCAAGTACTAACCAGGCCCGACCCTGCTTAGCTTCCGAGATCAGACGAGATCGGGCGCGTTCAGGGTGGTATGGCCGTAGACGGGGGCGGGGACGGCGGGCTGCCTCTTGAGGCCCACTTTCGCTGGCGCTTGCGCCTCACCGCCAGCCTGGCGGTCAGCCCGCCCCGGCAGGACCCCGTCGCCCGCCCAGGCAGGGGGAACGGAGGTCTCGGGTACCGGGCGGTGGCGGAGGCGGAGGGTTTGGCCACCCCCTCCCAGCCGAGGGCGGGCGTGAGCCAGCGAACCCTTCGGCGCTTGGCGCCCCGCCCAAGATCCGGCCCGTCGCTCACAGGGACGTGGCCCCGGAGGCTTCAGGGCCCGGGGCCCGCGGTCCCTTGGGCATCGCCCCTGCCCGCCCACGCGGCGCTAGGCGCCGCCCAGCCGCAGTCCGGGCCGGCCCTCCTGCCCGACAGCAGCTGGCCCGAAGCCAGTGGGAGCCACCATCGTGTCGCCACGGCCCCTCAGCCCCGGCGAGGCCACCCTTGCCCGCACACCACCCGCCGAGCTCAGGAGCCCGCCCCTGGCGGCCGGCAGGCCCGGGGAAGCGGCCCCTGCCCTCGATCCCGCTCCCGCACCCGGCCGCGGCGGCGACACGGCGGGGGGCGGGGCTTTTGCCGGAGGGAGCTGTGGAGGGACACACCCACCGGCACACAGGTGGCGGCACCGGGGCGGGGCGCCGGTGGGGGCGGCCAGGTGCAGGTCGAGGGGCTCGCTGGCCGAAGGGACGGCAACCGGGCCCGCGGCGGAGCCTGGGTCCGGGCCAGGCACCCCGGGGGCGTCTGGGGTGCGGCTGCCTTCCAGGGCCGCCTTCTGGCCGCCTGGCGGGCCGGGCCGGCGGGGAGCGCCCCCTCCGGCGCGCGCGCCGTGGTGGGAGGGGCCTGAGGAGGCGGGGCCTGCAGCGGGGCCCCGGCGCGGGCGGAGCCGGCGGCCACCGCCCGCGGGCGAGTTAAAGGAGAAGGCGGAGCGGGAGGCAAAAAGCCTACAGCACCCGGTATTCCCAGGCGGTCTCCCATCCAAGTACTAACCAGGCCCGACCCTGCTTAGCTTCCGAGATCAGACGAGATCGGGCGCGTTCAGGGTGGTATGGCCGTAGACGGGGGCGGGGACGGCGGGCTGCCTCTTGAGGCCCACTTTCGCTGGCGCTTGCGCCTCACCGCCAGCCTGGCGGTCAGCCCGCCCCGGCAGGACCCCGTCGCCCGCCCAGGCAGGGGGAACGGAGGTCTCGGGTACCGGGCGGTGGCGGAGGCGGAGGGTTTGGCCACCCCCTCCCAGCCGAGGGCGGGCGTGACCCAGCGAACCCTTCGGCGCTTGGCGCCCCGCCCAAGATCCGGCCCGTCGCTCACAGGGACGTGGCCCCGGAGGCTTCAGGGCCCGGGGCCCGCGGTCCCTTGGGCATCGCCCCTGCCCGCCCACGCGGCGCTAGGCGCCGCCCAGCCGCAGTCCGGGCCGGCCCTCCTGCCCGACAGCAGCTGGCCCGAAGCCAGTGGGAGCCACCATCGTGTCGCCACGGCCCCTCAGCCCCGGCGAGGCCACCCTTGCCCGCACACCACCCGCCGAGCTCAGGAGCCCGCCCCTGGCGGCCGGCAGGCCCGGGGAAGCGGCCCCTGCCCTCGATCCCGCTCCCGCACCCGGCCGCGGCGGCGACACGGCGGGGGGCGGGGCTTTTGCCGGAGGGAGCTGTGGAGGGACACACCCACCGGCACACAGGTGGCGGCACCGGGGCGGGGCGCCGGTGGGGGCGGCCAGGTGCAGGTCGAGGGGCTCGCTGGCCGAAGGGACGGCAACCGGGCCCGCGGCGGAGCCTGGGTCCGGGCCAGGCACCCCGGGGGCGTCTGGGGTGCGGCTGCCTTCCAGGGCCGCCTTCTGGCCGCCTGGCGGGCCGGGCCGGCGGGGAGCGCCCCCTCCGGCGCGCGCGCCGTGGTGGGAGGGGCCTGAGGAGGCGGGGCCTGCAGCGGGGCCCCGGCGCGGGCGGAGCCGGCGGCCACCGCCCGCGGGCGAGTTAAAGGAGAAGGCGGAGCGGGAGGCAAAAAGCCTACAGCACCCGGTATTCCCAGGCGGTCTCCCATCCAAGTACTAACCAGGCCCGACCCTGCTTAGCTTCCGAGATCAGACGAGATCGGGCGCGTTCAGGGTGGTATGGCCGTAGACGGGGGCGGGGACGGCGGGCTGCCTCTTGAGGCCCACTTTCGCTGGCGCTTGCGCCTCACCGCCAGCCTGGCGGTCAGCCCGCCCCGGCAGGACCCCGTCGCCCGCCCAGGCAGGAGGAACGGAGGTCTCGGGTACCGGGCGGTGGCGGAGGCGGAGGGTTTGGCCCACTTTCGCTGGCGCTTGCGCCTCACCGCCAGCCTGGCGGTCAGCCCGCCCCGGCAGGACCCCGTCGCCCGCCCAGGCAGGGGGAACGGAGGTCTCGGGTACCGGGCGGTGGCGGAGGCGGAGGGTTTGGCCACCCCCTCCCAGCCGAGGGCGGGCGTGACCCAGCGAACCCTTCGGCGCTTGGCGCCCCGCCCAAGATCCGGCCCGTGGCTCACAGGGACGTGGCCCCGGAGGCTTCAGGGCCCGGGGCCCGCGGCCCCTTGGGCATCGCCCCTGCCCGCCCACGCGGCGCTAGGCGCCGCCCAGCCGCAGTCCGGGCCGGCCCTCCTGCCCGACAGCAGCTGGCCCGAAGCCAGTGGGAGCCACCATCGTGTCGCCACGGCCCCTCAGCCCCGGCGAGGCCACCCTTGCCCGCACACCACCCGCCGAGCTCAGGAGCCCGCCCCTGGCGGCCGGCAGGCCCGGGGAAGCGGCCCCTGCCCTCGATCCCGCTCCCGCACCCGGCCGCGGCGGCGACACGGCGGGGGGCGGGGCTTTTGCCGGAGGGAGCTGTGGAGGGACACACCCACCGGCACACAGGTGGCGGCACCGGGGCGGGGCGCCGGTGGGGGCGGCCAGGTGCAGGTCGAGGGGCTCGCTGGCCGAAGGGACGGCAACCGGGCCCGCGGCGGAGCCTGGGTCCGGGCCAGGCACCCCGGGGGCGTCTGGGGTGCGGCTGCCTTCCAGGGCCGCCTTCTGGCCGCCTGGCGGGCCGGGCCGGCGGGGAGCGCCCCCTCCGGCGCGCGCGCCGTGGTGGGAGGGGCCTGAGGAGGCGGGGCCTGCAGCGGGGCCCCGGCGCGGGCGGAGCCGGCGGCCACCGCCCGCGGGCGAGTTAAAGGAGAAGGCGGAGCGGGAGGCAAAAAGCCTACAGCACCCGGTATTCCCAGGCGGTCTCCCATCCAAGTACTAACCAGGCCCGACCCTGCTTAGCTTCCGAGATCAGACGAGATCGGGCGCGTTCAGGGTGGTATGGCCGTAGACGGGGGCGGGGACGGCGGGCTGCCTCTTGAGGCCCACTTTCGCTGGCGCTTGCGCCTCACCGCCAGCCTGGCGGTCAGCCCGCCCCGGCAGGACCCCGTCGCCCGCCCAGGCAGGGGGAACGGAGGTCTCGGGTACCGGGCGGTGGCGGAGGCGGAGGGTTTGGCCACCCCCTCCCAGCCGAGGGCGGGCGTGACCCAGCGAACCCTTCGGCGCTTGGCGCCCCGCCCAAGATCCGGCCCGTGGCTCACAGGGACGTGGCCCCGGAGGCTTCAGGGCCCGGGGACCGCGGCCCCTTGGGCATCGCCCCTGCCCGCCCACGCGGCGCTAGGCGCCGCCCAGCCGCAGTCCGGGCCGGCCCTCCTGCCCGACAGCAGCTGGCCCGAAGCCAGTGGGAGCCACCATCGTGTCGCCACGGCCCCTCAGCCCCGGCGAGGCCACCCTTGCCCGCACACCACCCGCCGAGCTCAGGAGCCCGCCCCTGGCGGCCGGCAGGCCCGGGGAAGCGGCCCCTGCCCTCGATCCCGCTCCCGCACCCGGCCGCGGCGGCGACACGGCGGGGGGCGGGGCTTTTGCCGGAGGGAGCTGTGGAGGGACACACCCACCGGCACACAGGTGGCGGCACCGGGGCGGGGCGCCGGTGGGGGCGGCCAGGTGCAGGTCGAGGGGCTCGCTGGCCGAAGGGACGGCAACCGGGCCCGCGGCGGAGCCTGGGTCCGGGCCAGGCACCCCGGGGGCGTCTGGGGTGCGGCTGCCTTCCAGGGCCGCCTTCTGGCCGCCTGGCGGGCCGGGCCGGCGGGGAGCGCCCCCTCCGGCGCGCGCGCCGTGGTGGGAGGGGCCTGAGGAGGCGGGGCCTGCAGCGGGGCCCCGGCGCGGGCGGAGCCGGCGGCCACCGCCCGCGGGCGAGTTAAAGGAGAAGGCGGAGCGGGAGGCAAAAAGCCTACAGCACCCGGTATTCCCAGGCGGTCTCCCATCCAAGTACTAACCAGGCCCGACCCTGCTTAGCTTCCGAGATCAGACGAGATCGGGCGCGTTCAGGGTGGTATGGCCGTAGACGGGGGCGGGGACGGCGGGCTGCCTCTTGAGGCCCACTTTCGCTGGCGCTTGCGCCTCACCGCCAGCCTGGCGGTCAGCCCGCCCCGGCAGGACCCCGTCGCCCGCCCAGGCAGGGGGAACGGAGGTCTCGGGTACCGGGCGGTGGCGGAGGCGGAGGGTTTGGCCACCCCCTCCCAGCCGAGGGCGGGCGTGACCCAGCGAACCCTTCGGCGCTTGGCGCCCCGCCCAAGATCCGGCCCGTCGCTCACAGGGACGTGGCCCCGGAGGCTTCAGGGCCCGGGGCCCGCGGTCCCTTGGGCATCGCCCCTGCCCGCCCACGCGGCGCTAGGCGCCGCCCAGCCGCAGTCCGGGCCGGCCCTCCTGCCCGACAGCAGCTGGCCCGAAGCCAGTGGGAGCCACCATCGTGTCGCCACGGCCCCTCAGCCCCGGCGAGGCCACCCTTGCCCGCACACCACCCGCCGAGCTCAGGAGCCCGCCCCTGGCGGCCGGCAGGCCCGGGGAAGCGGCCCCTGCCCTCGATCCCGCTCCCGCACCCGGCCGCGGCGGCGACACGGCGGGGGGCGGGGCTTTTGCCGGAGGGAGCTGTGGAGGGACACACCCACCGGCACACAGGTGGCGGCACCGGGGCGGGGCGCCGGTGGGGGCGGCCAGGTGCAGGTCGAGGGGCTCGCTGGCCGAAGGGACGGCAACCGGGCCCGCGGCGGAGCCTGGGTCCGGGCCAGGCACCCCGGGGGCGTCTGGGGTGCGGCTGCCTTCCAGGGCCGCCTTCTGGCCGCCTGGCGGGCCGGGCCGGCGGGGGGCGCCCCCTCCGGCGCGCGCGCCGTGGTGGGAGGGGCCTGAGGAGGCGGGGCCTGCAGCGGGGCCCCGGCGCGGGCGGAGCCGGCGGCCACCGCCCGCGGGCGAGTTAAAGGAGAAGGCGGAGCGGGAGGCAAAAAGCCTACAGCACCCGGTATTCCCAGGCGGTCTCCCATCCAAGTACTAACCAGGCCCGACCCTGCTTAGCTTCCGAGATCAGACGAGATCGGGCGCGTTCAGGGTGGTATGGCCGTAGACGGGGGCGGGGACGGCGGGCTGCCTCTTGAGGCCCACTTTCGCTGGCGCTTGCGCCTCACCGCCAGCCTGGCGGTCAGCCCGCCCCGGCAGGACCCCGTCGCCCGCCCAGGCAGGGGGAACGGAGGTCTCGGGTACCGGGCGGTGGCGGAGGCGGAGGGTTTGGCCACCCCCTCCCAGCCGAGGGCGGGCGTGACCCAGCGAACCCTTCGGCGCTTGGCGCCCCGCCCAAGATCCGGCCCGTCGCTCACAGGGACGTGGCCCCGGAGGCTTCAGGGCCCGGGGCCCGCGGCCCCTTGGGCATCGCCCCTGCCCGCCCACGCGGCGCTAGGCGCCGCCCAGCCGCAGTCCGGGCCGGCCCTCCTGCCCGACAGCAGCTGGCCCGAAGCCAGTGGGAGCCACCATCGTGTCGCCACGGCCCCTCAGCCCCGGCGAGGCCACCCTTGCCCGCACACCACCCGCCGAGCTCAGGAGCCCGCCCCTGGCGGCCGGCAGGCCCGGGGAAGCGGCCCCTGCCCTCGATCCCGCTCCCGCACCCGGCCGCGGCGGCGACACGGCGGGGGGCGGGGCTTTTGCCGGAGGGAGCTGTGGAGGGACACACCCACCGGCACACAGGTGGCGGCACCGGGGCGGGGCGCCGGTGGGGGCGGCCAGGTGCAGGTCGAGGGGCTCGCTGGCCGAAGGGACGGCAACCGGGCCCGCGGCGGAGCCTGGGTCCGGGCCAGGCACCCCGGGGGCGTCTGGGGTGCGGCTGCCTTCCAGGGCCGCCTTCTGGCCGCCTGGCGGGCCGGGCCGGCGGGGAGCGCCCCCTCCGGCGCGCGCGCCGTGGTGGGAGGGGCCTGAGGAGGCGGGGCCTGCAGCGGGGCCCCGGCGCGGGCGGAGCCGGCGGCCACCGCCCGCGGGCGAGTTAAAGGAGAAGGCGGAGCGGGAGGCAAAAAGCCTACAGCACCCGGTATTCCCAGGCGGTCTCCCATCCAAGTACTAACCAGGCCCGACCCTGCTTAGCTTCCGAGATCAGACGAGATCGGGCGCGTTCAGGGTGGTATGGCCGTAGACGGGGGCGGGGACGGCGGGCTGCCTCTTGAGGCCCACTTTCGCTGGCGCTTGCGCCTCACCGCCAGCCTGGCGGTCAGCCCGCCCCGGCAGGACCCCGTCGCCCGCCCAGGCAGGGGGAACGGAGGTCTCGGGTACCGGGCGGTGGCGGAGGCGGAGGGTTTGGCCACCCCCTCCCAGCCGAGGGCGGGCGTGACCCAGCGAACCCTTCGGCGCTTGGCGCCCCGCCCAAGATCCGGCCCGTCGCTCACAGGGACGTGGCCCCGGAGGCTTCAGGGCCCGGGGCCCGCGGCCCCTTGGGCATCGCCCCTGCCCGCCCACGCGGCGCTAGGCGCCGCCCAGCCGCAGTCCGGGCCGGCCCTCCTGCCCGACAGCAGCTGGCCCGAAGCCAGTGGGAGCCACCATCGTGTCGCCACGGCCCCTCAGCCCCGGCGAGGCCACCCTTGCCCGCACACCACCCGCCGAGCTCAGGAGCCCGCCCCTGGCGGCCGGCAGGCCCGGGGAAGCGGCCCCTGCCCTCGATCCCGCTCCCGCACCCGGCCGCGGCGGCGACACGGCGGGGGGCGGGGCTTTTGCCGGAGGGAGCTGTGGAGGGACACACCCACCGGCACACAGGTGGCGGCACCGGGGCGGGGCGCCGGTGGGGGCGGCCAGGTGCAGGTCGAGGGGCTCGCTGGCCGAAGGGACGGCAACCGGGCCCGCGGCGGAGCCTGGGTCCGGGCCAGGCACCCCGGGGGCGTCTGGGGTGCGGCTGCCTTCCAGGGCCGCCTTCTGGCCGCCTGGCGGGCCGGGCCGGCGGGGAGCGCCCCCTCCGGCGCGCGCGCCGTGGTGGGAGGGGCCTGAGGAGGCGGGGCCTGCAGCGGGGCCCCGGCGCGGGCGGAGCCGGCGGCCACCGCCCGCGGGCGAGTTAAAGGAGAAGGCGGAGCGGGAGGCAAAAAGCCTACAGCACCCGGTATTCCCAGGCGGTCTCCCATCCAAGTACTAACCAGGCCCGACCCTGCTTAGCTTCCGAGATCAGACGAGATCGGGCGCGTTCAGGGTGGTATGGCCGTAGACGGGGGCGGGGACGGCGGGCTGCCTCTTGAGGCCCACTTTCGCTGGCGCTTGCGCCTCACCGCCAGCCTGGCGGTCAGCCCGCCCCGGCAGGACCCCGTCGCCCGCCCAGGCAGGGGGAACGGAGGTCTCGGGTACCGGGCGGTGGCGGAGGCGGAGGGTTTGGCCACCCCCTCCCAGCCGAGGGCGGGCGTGACCCAGCGAACCCTTCGGCGCTTGGCGCCCCGCCCAAGATCCGGCCCGTGGCTCACAGGGACGTGGCCCCGGAGGCTTCAGGGCCCGGGGCCCGCGGTCCCTTGGGCATCGCCCCTGCCCGCCCACGCGGCGCTAGGCGCCGCCCAGCCGCAGTCCGGGCCGGCCCTCCTGCCCGACAGCAGCTGGCCCGAAGCCAGTGGGAGCCACCATCGTGTCGCCACGGCCCCTCAGCCCCGGCGAGGCCACCCTTGCCCGCACACCACCCGCCGAGCTCAGGAGCCCGCCCCTGGCGGCCGGCAGGCCCGGGGAAGCGGCCCCTGCCCTCGATCCCGCTCCCGCACCCGGCCGCGGCGGCGACACGGCGGGGGGCGGGGCTTTTGCCGGAGGGAGCTGTGGAGGGACACACCCACCGGCACACAGGTGGCGGCACCGGGGCGGGGCGCCGGTGGGGGCGGCCAGGTGCAGGTCGAGGGGCTCGCTGGCCGAA
>NC_143147.1:31133620-31193620 GCF_059928025.1 Delphinapterus leucas | reverse complement strand
CTACAGCACCCGGTATTCCCAGGCGGTCTCCCATCCAAGTACTAACCAGGCCCGACCCTGCTTAGCTTCCGAGATCAGACGAGATCGGGCGCGTTCAGGGTGGTATGGCCGTAGACGGGGGCGGGGACGGCGGGCTGCCTCTTGAGGCCCACTTTCGCTGGCGCTTGCGCCTCACCGCCAGCCTGGCGGTCAGCCCGCCCCGGCAGGACCCCGTCGCCCGCCCAGGCAGGGGGAACGGAGGTCTCGGGTACCGGGCGGTGGCGGAGGCGGAGGGTTTGGCCACCCCCTCCCAGCCGAGGGCGGGCGTGAGCCAGCGAACCCTTCGGCGCTTGGCGCCCCGCCCAAGATCCGGCCCGTCGCTCACAGGGACGTGGCCCCGGAGGCTTCAGGGCCCGGGGCCCGCGGTCCCTTGGGCATCGCCCCTGCCCGCCCACGCGGCGCTAGGCGCCGCCCAGCCGCAGCCCGGGCCGGCCCTCCTGCCCGACAGCAGCTGGCCCGAAGCCACTGGGAGCCACCATCGTGTCGCCACGGCCCCTCAGCCCCGGCGAGGCCACCCTTGCCCGCACACCACCCGCCGAGCTCAGGAGCCCGCCCCTGGCGGCCGGCAGGCCCGGGGAAGCGGCCCCTGCCCTCGATCCCGCTCCCGCACCCGGCCGCGGCGGCGACACGGCGGGGGGCGGGGCTTTTGCCGGAGGGAGCTGTGGAGGGACACACCCACCGGCACACAGGTGGCGGCACCGGGGCGGGGCGCCGGTGGGGGCGGCCAGGTGCAGGTCGAGGGGCTCGCTGGCCGAAGGGACGGCAACCGGGCCCGCGGCGGAGCCTGGGTCCGGGCCAGGCACCCCGGGGGCGTCTGGGGTGCGGCTGCCTTCCAGGGCCGCCTTCTGGCCGCCTGGCGGGCCGGGCCGGCGGGGAGCGCCCCCTCCGGCGCGCGCGCCGTGGTGGGAGGGGCCTGAGGAGGCGGGGCCTGCAGCGGGGCCCCGGCGCGGGCGGAGCCGGCGGCCACCGCCCGCGGGCGAGTTAAAGGAGAAGGCGGAGCGGGAGGCAAAAAGCCTACAGCACCCGGTATTCCCAGGCGGTCTCCCATCCAAGTACTAACCAGGCCCGACCCTGCTTAGCTTCCGAGATCAGACGAGATCGGGCGCGTTCAGGGTGGTATGGCCGTAGACGGGGGCGGGGACGGCGGGCTGCCTCTTGAGGCCCACTTTCGCTGGCGCTTGCGCCTCACCGCCAGCCTGGCGGTCAGCCCGCCCCGGCAGGACCCCGTCGCCCGCCCAGGCAGGGGGAACGGAGGTCTCGGGTACCGGGCGGTGGCGGAGGCGGAGGGTTTGGCCACCCCCTCCCAGCCGAGGGCGGGCGTGACCCAGCGAACCCTTCGGCGCTTGGCGCCCCGCCCAAGATCCGGCCCGTCGCTCACAGGGACGTGGCCCCGGAGGCTTCAGGGCCCGGGGCCCGCGGCCCCTTGGGCATCGCCCCTGCCCGCCCACGCGGCGCTAGGCGCCGCCCAGCCGCAGTCCGGGCCGGCCCTCCTGCCCGACAGCAGCTGGCCCGAAGCCACTGGGAGCCACCATCGTGTCGCCACGGCCCCTCAGCCCCGGCGAGGCCACCCTTGCCCGCACACCACCCGCCGAGCTCAGGAGCCCGCCCCTGGCGGCCGGCAGGCCCGGGGAAGCGGCCCCTGCCCTCGATCCCGCTCCCGCACCCGGCCGCGGCGGCGACACGGCGGGGGGCGGGGCTTTTGCCGGAGGGAGCTGTGGAGGGACACACCCACCGGCACACAGGTGGCGGCACCGGGGCGGGGCGCCGGTGGGGGCGGCCAGGTGCAGGTCGAGGGGCTCGCTGGCCGAAGGGACGGCAACCGGGCCCGCGGCGGAGCCTGGGTCCGGGCCAGGCACCCCGGGGGCGTCTGGGGTGCGGCTGCCTTCCAGGGCCGCCTTCTGGCCGCCTGGCGGGCCGGGCCGGCGGGGAGCGCCCCCTCCGGCGCGCGCGCCGTGGTGGGAGGGGCCTGAGGAGGCGGGGCCTGCAGCGGGGCCCCGGCGCGGGCGGAGCCGGCGGCCACCGCCCGCGGGCGAGTTAAAGGAGAAGGCGGAGCGGGAGGCAAAAAGCCTACAGCACCCGGTATTCCCAGGCGGTCTCCCATCCAAGTACTAACCAGGCCCGACCCTGCTTAGCTTCCGAGATCAGACGAGATCGGGCGCGTTCAGGGTGGTATGGCCGTAGACGGGGGCGGGGACGGCGGGCTGCCTCTTGAGGCCCACTTTCGCTGGCGCTTGCGCCTCACCGCCAGCCTGGCGGTCAGCCCGCCCCGGCAGGACCCCGTCGCCCGCCCAGGCAGGGGGAACGGAGGTCTCGGGTACCGGGCGGTGGCGGAGGCGGAGGGTTTGGCCACCCCCTCCCAGCCGAGGGCGGGCGTGAGCCAGCGAACCCTTCGGCGCTTGGCGCCCCGCCCAAGATCCGGCCCGTCGCTCACAGGGACGTGGCCCCGGAGGCTTCAGGGCCCGGGGCCCGCGGTCCCTTGGGCATCGCCCCTGCCCGCCCACGCGGCGCTAGGCGCCGCCCAGCCGCAGTCCGGGCCGGCCCTCCTGCCCGACAGCAGCTGGCCCGAAGCCACTGGGAGCCACCATCGTGTCGCCACGGCCCCTCAGCCCCGGCGAGGCCACCCTTGCCCGCACACCACCCGCCGAGCTCAGGAGCCCGCCCCTGGCGGCCGGCAGGCCCGGGGAAGCGGCCCCTGCCCTCGATCCCGCTCCCGCACCCGGCCGCGGCGGCGACACGGCGGGGGGCGGGGCTTTTGCCGGAGGGAGCTGTGGAGGGACACACCCACCGGCACACAGGTGGCGGCACCGGGGCGGGGCGCCGGTGGGGGCGGCCAGGTGCAGGTCGAGGGGCTCGCTGGCCGAAGGGACGGCAACCGGGCCCGCGGCGGAGCCTGGGTCCGGGCCAGGCACCCCGGGGGCGTCTGGGGTGCGGCTGCCTTCCAGGGCCGCCTTCTGGCCGCCTGGCGGGCCGGGCCGGCGGGGAGCGCCCCCTCCGGCGCGCGCGCCGTGGTGGGAGGGGCCTGAGGAGGCGGGGCCTGCAGCGGGGCCCCGGCGCGGGCGGAGCCGGCGGCCACCGCCCGCGGGCGAGTTAAAGGAGAAGGCGGAGCGGGAGGCAAAAAGCCTACAGCACCCGGTATTCCCAGGCGGTCTCCCATCCAAGTACTAACCAGGCCCGACCCTGCTTAGCTTCCGAGATCAGACGAGATCGGGCGCGTTCAGGGTGGTATGGCCGTAGACGGGGGCGGGGACGGCGGGCTGCCTCTTGAGGCCCACTTTCGCTGGCGCTTGCGCCTCACCGCCAGCCTGGCGGTCAGCCCGCCCCGGCAGGACCCCGTCGCCCGCCCAGGCAGGGGGAACGGAGGTCTCGGGTACCGGGCGGTGGCGGAGGCGGAGGGTTTGGCCACCCCCTCCCAGCCGAGGGCGGGCGTGAGCCAGCGAACCCTTCGGCGCTTGGCGCCCCGCCCAAGATCCGGCCCGTCGCTCACAGGGACGTGGCCCCGGAGGCTTCAGGGCCCGGGGCCCGCGGCCCCTTGGGCATCGCCCCTGCCCGCCCACGCGGCGCTAGGCGCCGCCCAGCCGCAGTCCGGGCCGGCCCTCCTGCCCGACAGCAGCTGGCCCGAAGCCACTGGGAGCCACCATCGTGTCGCCACGGCCCCTCAGCCCCGGCGAGGCCACCCTTGCCCGCACACCACCCGCCGAGCTCAGGAGCCCGCCCCTGGCGGCCGGCAGGCCCGGGGAAGCGGCCCCTGCCCTCGATCCCGCTCCCGCACCCGGCCGCGGCGGCGACACGGCGGGGGGCGGGGCTTTTGCCGGAGGGAGCTGTGGAGGGACACACCCACCGGCACACAGGTGGCGGCACCGGGGCGGGGCGCCGGTGGGGGCGGCCAGGTGCAGGTCGAGGGGCTCGCTGGCCGAAGGGACGGCAACCGGGCCCGCGGCGGAGCCTGGGTCCGGGCCAGGCACCCCGGGGGCGTCTGGGGTGCGGCTGCCTTCCAGGGCCGCCTTCTGGCCGCCTGGCGGGCCGGGCCGGCGGGGAGCGCCCCCTCCGGCGCGCGCGCCGTGGTGGGAGGGGCCTGAGGAGGCGGGGCCTGCAGCGGGGCCCCGGCGCGGGCGGAGCCGGCGGCCACCGCCCGCGGGCGAGTTAAAGGAGAAGGCGGAGCGGGAGGCAAAAAGCCTACAGCACCCGGTATTCCCAGGCGGTCTCCCATCCAAGTACTAACCAGGCCCGACCCTGCTTAGCTTCCGAGATCAGACGAGATCGGGCGCGTTCAGGGTGGTATGGCCGTAGACGGGGGCGGGGACGGCGGGCTGCCTCTTGAGGCCCACTTTCGCTGGCGCTTGCGCCTCACCGCCAGCCTGGCGGTCAGCCCGCCCCGGCAGGACCCCGTCGCCCGCCCAGGCAGGGGGAACGGAGGTCTCGGGTACCGGGCGGTGGCGGAGGCGGAGGGTTTGGCCACCCCCTCCCAGCCGAGGGCGGGCGTGAGCCAGCGAACCCTTCGGCGCTTGGCGCCCCGCCCAAGATCCGGCCCGTCGCTCACAGGGACGTGGCCCCGGAGGCTTCAGGGCCCGGGGCCCGCGGTCCCTTGGGCATCGCCCCTGCCCGCCCACGCGGCGCTAGGCGCCGCCCAGCCGCAGTCCGGGCCGGCCCTCCTGCCCGACAGCAGCTGGCCCGAAGCCACTGGGAGCCACCATCGTGTCGCCACGGCCCCTCAGCCCCGGCGAGGCCACCCTTGCCCGCACACCACCCGCCGAGCTCAGGAGCCCGCCCCTGGCGGCCGGCAGGCCCGGGGAAGCGGCCCCTGCCCTCGATCCCGCTCCCGCACCCGGCCGCGGCGGCGACACGGCGGGGGGCGGGGCTTTTGCCGGAGGGAGCTGTGGAGGGACACACCCACCGGCACACAGGTGGCGGCACCGGGGCGGGGCGCCGGTGGGGGCGGCCAGGTGCAGGTCGAGGGGCTCGCTGGCCGAAGGGACGGCAACCGGGCCCGCGGCGGAGCCTGGGTCCGGGCCAGGCACCCCGGGGGCGTCTGGGGTGCGGCTGCCTTCCAGGGCCGCCTTCTGGCCGCCTGGCGGGCCGGGCCGGCGGGGAGCGCCCCCTCCGGCGCGCGCGCCGTGGTGGGAGGGGCCTGAGGAGGCGGGGCCTGCAGCGGGGCCCCGGCGCGGGCGGAGCCGGCGGCCACCGCCCGCGGGCGAGTTAAAGGAGAAGGCGGAGCGGGAGGCAAAAAGCCTACAGCACCCGGTATTCCCAGGCGGTCTCCCATCCAAGTACTAACCAGGCCCGACCCTGCTTAGCTTCCGAGATCAGACGAGATCGGGCGCGTTCAGGGTGGTATGGCCGTAGACGGGGGCGGGGACGGCGGGCTGCCTCTTGAGGCCCACTTTCGCTGGCGCTTGCGCCTCACCGCCAGCCTGGCGGTCAGCCCGCCCCGGCAGGACCCCGTCGCCCGCCCAGGCAGGGGGAACGGAGGTCTCGGGTACCGGGCGGTGGCGGAGGCGGAGGGTTTGGCCACCCCCTCCCAGCCGAGGGCGGGCGTGACCCAGCGAACCCTTCGGCGCTTGGCGCCCCGCCCAAGATCCGGCCCGTCGCTCACAGGGACGTGGCCCCGGAGGCTTCAGGGCCCGGGGCCCGCGGTCCCTTGGGCATCGCCCCTGCCCGCCCACGCGGCGCTAGGCGCCGCCCAGCCGCAGTCCGGGCCGGCCCTCCTGCCCGACAGCAGCTGGCCCGAAGCCACTGGGAGCCACCATCGTGTCGCCACGGCCCCTCAGCCCCGGCGAGGCCACCCTTGCCCGCACACCACCCGCCGAGCTCAGGAGCCCGCCCCTGGCGGCCGGCAGGCCCGGGGAAGCGGCCCCTGCCCTCGATCCCGCTCCCGCACCCGGCCGCGGCGGCGACACGGCGGGGGGCGGGGCTTTTGCCGGAGGGAGCTGTGGAGGGACACACCCACCGGCACACAGGTGGCGGCACCGGGGCGGGGCGCCGGTGGGGGCGGCCAGGTGCAGGTCGAGGGGCTCGCTGGCCGAAGGGACGGCAACCGGGCCCGCGGCGGAGCCTGGGTCCGGGCCAGGCACCCCGGGGGCGTCTGGGGTGCGGCTGCCTTCCAGGGCCGCCTTCTGGCCGCCTGGCGGGCCGGGCCGGCGGGGAGCGCCCCCTCCGGCGCGCGCGCCGTGGTGGGAGGGGCCTGAGGAGGCGGGGCCTGCAGCGGGGCCCCGGCGCGGGCGGAGCCGGCGGCCACCGCCCGCGGGCGAGTTAAAGGAGAAGGCGGAGCGGGAGGCAAAAAGCCTACAGCACCCGGTATTCCCAGGCGGTCTCCCATCCAAGTACTAACCAGGCCCGACCCTGCTTAGCTTCCGAGATCAGACGAGATCGGGCGCGTTCAGGGTGGTATGGCCGTAGACGGGGGCGGGGACGGCGGGCTGCCTCTTGAGGCCCACTTTCGCTGGCGCTTGCGCCTCACCGCCAGCCTGGCGGTCAGCCCGCCCCGGCAGGACCCCGTCGCCCGCCCAGGCAGGGGGAACGGAGGTCTCGGGTACCGGGCGGTGGCGGAGGCGGAGGGTTTGGCCACCCCCTCCCAGCCGAGGGCGGGCGTGAGCCAGCGAACCCTTCGGCGCTTGGCGCCCCGCCCAAGATCCGGCCCGTCGCTCACAGGGACGTGGCCCCGGAGGCTTCAGGGCCCGGGGCCCGCGGTCCCTTGGGCATCGCCCCTGCCCGCCCACGCGGCGCTAGGCGCCGCCCAGCCGCAGTCCGGGCCGGCCCTCCTGCCCGACAGCAGCTGGCCCGAAGCCACTGGGAGCCACCATCGTGTCGCCACGGCCCCTCAGCCCCGGCGAGGCCACCCTTGCCCGCACACCACCCGCCGAGCTCAGGAGCCCGCCCCTGGCGGCCGGCAGGCCCGGGGAAGCGGCCCCTGCCCTCGATCCCGCTCCCGCACCCGGCCGCGGCGGCGACACGGCGGGGGGCGGGGCTTTTGCCGGAGGGAGCTGTGGAGGGACACACCCACCGGCACACAGGTGGCGGCACCGGGGCGGGGCGCCGGTGGGGGCGGCCAGGTGCAGGTCGAGGGGCTCGCTGGCCGAAGGGACGGCAACCGGGCCCGCGGCGGAGCCTGGGTCCGGGCCAGGCACCCCGGGGGCGTCTGGGGTGCGGCTGCCTTCCAGGGCCGCCTTCTGGCCGCCTGGCGGGCCGGGCCGGCGGGGAGCGCCCCCTCCGGCGCGCGCGCCGTGGTGGGAGGGGCCTGAGGAGGCGGGGCCTGCAGCGGGGCCCCGGCGCGGGCGGAGCCGGCGGCCACCGCCCGCGGGCGAGTTAAAGGAGAAGGCGGAGCGGGAGGCAAAAAGCCTACAGCACCCGGTATTCCCAGGCGGTCTCCCATCCAAGTACTAACCAGGCCCGACCCTGCTTAGCTTCCGAGATCAGACGAGATCGGGCGCGTTCAGGGTGGTATGGCCGTAGACGGGGGCGGGGACGGCGGGCTGCCTCTTGAGGCCCACTTTCGCTGGCGCTTGCGCCTCACCGCCAGCCTGGCGGTCAGCCCGCCCCGGCAGGACCCCGTCGCCCGCCCAGGCAGGGGGAACGGAGGTCTCGGGTACCGGGCGGTGGCGGAGGCGGAGGGTTTGGCCACCCCCTCCCAGCCGAGGGCGGGCGTGACCCAGCGAACCCTTCGGCGCTTGGCGCCCCGCCCAAGATCCGGCCCGTCGCTCACAGGGACGTGGCCCCGGAGGCTTCAGGGCCCGGGGCCCGCGGTCCCTTGGGCATCGCCCCTGCCCGCCCACGCGGCGCTAGGCGCCGCCCAGCCGCAGTCCGGGCCGGCCCTCCTGCCCGACAGCAGCTGGCCCGAAGCCACTGGGAGCCACCATCGTGTCGCCACGGCCCCTCAGCCCCGGCGAGGCCACCCTTGCCCGCACACCACCCGCCGAGCTCAGGAGCCCGCCCCTGGCGGCCGGCAGGCCCGGGGAAGCGGCCCCTGCCCTCGATCCCGCTCCCGCACCCGGCCGCGGCGGCGACACGGCGGGGGGCGGGGCTTTTGCCGGAGGGAGCTGTGGAGGGACACACCCACCGGCACACAGGTGGCGGCACCGGGGCGGGGCGCCGGTGGGGGCGGCCAGGTGCAGGTCGAGGGGCTCGCTGGCCGAAGGGACGGCAACCGGGCCCGCGGCGGAGCCTGGGTCCGGGCCAGGCACCCCGGGGGCGTCTGGGGTGCGGCTGCCTTCCAGGGCCGCCTTCTGGCCGCCTGGCGGGCCGGGCCGGCGGGGAGCGCCCCCTCCGGCGCGCGCGCCGTGGTGGGAGGGGCCTGAGGAGGCGGGGCCTGCAGCGGGGCCCCGGCGCGGGCGGAGCCGGCGGCCACCGCCCGCGGGCGAGTTAAAGGAGAAGGCGGAGCGGGAGGCAAAAAGCCTACAGCACCCGGTATTCCCAGGCGGTCTCCCATCCAAGTACTAACCAGGCCCGACCCTGCTTAGCTTCCGAGATCAGACGAGATCGGGCGCGTTCAGGGTGGTATGGCCGTAGACGGGGGCGGGGACGGCGGGCTGCCTCTTGAGGCCCACTTTCGCTGGCGCTTGCGCCTCACCGCCAGCCTGGCGGTCAGCCCGCCCCGGCAGGACCCCGTCGCCCGCCCAGGCAGGGGGAACGGAGGTCTCGGGTACCGGGCGGTGGCGGAGGCGGAGGGTTTGGCCACCCCCTCCCAGCCGAGGGCGGGCGTGACCCAGCGAACCCTTCGGCGCTTGGCGCCCCGCCCAAGATCCGGCCCGTCGCTCACAGGGACGTGGCCCCGGAGGCTTCAGGGCCCGGGGCCCGCGGTCCCTTGGGCATCGCCCCTGCCCGCCCACGCGGCGCTAGGCGCCGCCCAGCCGCAGCCCGGGCCGGCCCTCCTGCCCGACAGCAGCTGGCCCGAAGCCACTGGGAGCCACCATCGTGTCGCCACGGCCCCTCAGCCCCGGCGAGGCCACCCTTGCCCGCACACCACCCGCCGAGCTCAGGAGCCCGCCCCTGGCGGCCGGCAGGCCCGGGGAAGCGGCCCCTGCCCTCGATCCCGCTCCCGCACCCGGCCGCGGCGGCGACACGGCGGGGGGCGGGGCTTTTGCCGGAGGGAGCTGTGGAGGGACACACCCACCGGCACACAGGTGGCGGCACCGGGGCGGGGCGCCGGTGGGGGCGGCCAGGTGCAGGTCGAGGGGCTCGCTGGCCGAAGGGACGGCAACCGGGCCCGCGGCGGAGCCTGGGTCCGGGCCAGGCACCCCGGGGGCGTCTGGGGTGCGGCTGCCTTCCAGGGCCGCCTTCTGGCCGCCTGGCGGGCCGGGCCGGCGGGGAGCGCCCCCTCCGGCGCGCGCGCCGTGGTGGGAGGGGCCTGAGGAGGCGGGGCCTGCAGCGGGGCCCCGGCGCGGGCGGAGCCGGCGGCCACCGCCCGCGGGCGAGTTAAAGGAGAAGGCGGAGCGGGAGGCAAAAAGCCTACAGCACCCGGTATTCCCAGGCGGTCTCCCATCCAAGTACTAACCAGGCCCGACCCTGCTTAGCTTCCGAGATCAGACGAGATCGGGCGCGTTCAGGGTGGTATGGCCGTAGACGGGGGCGGGGACGGCGGGCTGCCTCTTGAGGCCCACTTTCGCTGGCGCTTGCGCCTCACCGCCAGCCTGGCGGTCAGCCCGCCCCGGCAGGACCCCGTCGCCCGCCCAGGCAGGGGGAACGGAGGTCTCGGGTACCGGGCGGTGGCGGAGGCGGAGGGTTTGGCCACCCCCTCCCAGCCGAGGGCGGGCGTGACCCAGCGAACCCTTCGGCGCTTGGCGCCCCGCCCAAGATCCGGCCCGTCGCTCACAGGGACGTGGCCCCGGAGGCTTCAGGGCCCGGGGCCCGCGGTCCCTTGGGCATCGCCCCTGCCCGCCCACGCGGCGCTAGGCGCCGCCCAGCCGCAGCCCGGGCCGGCCCTCCTGCCCGACAGCAGCTGGCCCGAAGCCACTGGGAGCCACCATCGTGTCGCCACGGCCCCTCAGCCCCGGCGAGGCCACCCTTGCCCGCACACCACCCGCCGAGCTCAGGAGCCCGCCCCTGGCGGCCGGCAGGCCCGGGGAAGCGGCCCCTGCCCTCGATCCCGCTCCCGCACCCGGCCGCGGCGGCGACACGGCGGGGGGCGGGGCTTTTGCCGGAGGGAGCTGTGGAGGGACACACCCACCGGCACACAGGTGGCGGCACCGGGGCGGGGCGCCGGTGGGGGCGGCCAGGTGCAGGTCGAGGGGCTCGCTGGCCGAAGGGACGGCAACCGGGCCCGCGGCGGAGCCTGGGTCCGGGCCAGGCACCCCGGGGGCGTCTGGGGTGCGGCTGCCTTCCAGGGCCGCCTTCTGGCCGCCTGGCGGGCCGGGCCGGCGGGGAGCGCCCCCTCCGGCGCGCGCGCCGTGGTGGGAGGGGCCTGAGGAGGCGGGGCCTGCAGCGGGGCCCCGGCGCGGGCGGAGCCGGCGGCCACCGCCCGCGGGCGAGTTAAAGGAGAAGGCGGAGCGGGAGGCAAAAAGCCTACAGCACCCGGTATTCCCAGGCGGTCTCCCATCCAAGTACTAACCAGGCCCGACCCTGCTTAGCTTCCGAGATCAGACGAGATCGGGCGCGTTCAGGGTGGTATGGCCGTAGACGGGGGCGGGGACGGCGGGCTGCCTCTTGAGGCCCACTTTCGCTGGCGCTTGCGCCTCACCGCCAGCCTGGCGGTCAGCCCGCCCCGGCAGGACCCCGTCGCCCGCCCAGGCAGGGGGAACGGAGGTCTCGGGTACCGGGCGGTGGCGGAGGCGGAGGGTTTGGCCACCCCCTCCCAGCCGAGGGCGGGCGTGACCCAGCGAACCCTTCGGCGCTTGGCGCCCCGCCCAAGATCCGGCCCGTCGCTCACAGGGACGTGGCCCCGGAGGCTTCAGGGCCCGGGGCCCGCGGCCCCTTGGGCATCGCCCCTGCCCGCCCACGCGGCGCTAGGCGCCGCCCAGCCGCAGTCCGGGCCGGCCCTCCTGCCCGACAGCAGCTGGCCCGAAGCCAGTGGGAGCCACCATCGTGTCGCCACGGCCCCTCAGCCCCGGCGAGGCCACCCTTGCCCGCACACCACCCGCCGAGCTCAGGAGCCCGCCCCTGGCGGCCGGCAGGCCCGGGGAAGCGGCCCCTGCCCTCGATCCCGCTCCCGCACCCGGCCGCGGCGGCGACACGGCGGGGGGCGGGGCTTTTGCCGGAGGGAGCTGTGGAGGGACACACCCACCGGCACACAGGTGGCGGCACCGGGGCGGGGCGCCGGTGGGGGCGGCCAGGTGCAGGTCGAGGGGCTCGCTGGCCGAAGGGACGGCAACCGGGCCCGCGGCGGAGCCTGGGTCCGGGCCAGGCACCCCGGGGGCGTCTGGGGTGCGGCTGCCTTCCAGGGCCGCCTTCTGGCCGCCTGGCGGGCCGGGCCGGCGGGGAGCGCCCCCTCCGGCGCGCGCGCCGTGGTGGGAGGGGCCTGAGGAGGCGGGGCCTGCAGCGGGGCCCCGGCGCGGGCGGAGCCGGCGGCCACCGCCCGCGGGCGAGTTAAAGGAGAAGGCGGAGCGGGAGGCAAAAAGCCTACAGCACCCGGTATTCCCAGGCGGTCTCCCATCCAAGTACTAACCAGGCCCGACCCTGCTTAGCTTCCGAGATCAGACGAGATCGGGCGCGTTCAGGGTGGTATGGCCGTAGACGGGGGCGGGGACGGCGGGCTGCCTCTTGAGGCCCACTTTCGCTGGCGCTTGCGCCTCACCGCCAGCCTGGCGGTCAGCCCGCCCCGGCAGGACCCCGTCGCCCGCCCAGGCAGGGGGAACGGAGGTCTCGGGTACCGGGCGGTGGCGGAGGCGGAGGGTTTGGCCACCCCCTCCCAGCCGAGGGCGGGCGTGAGCCAGCGAACCCTTCGGCGCTTGGCGCCCCGCCCAAGATCCGGCCCGTCGCTCACAGGGACGTGGCCCCGGAGGCTTCAGGGCCCGGGGCCCGCGGTCCCTTGGGCATCGCCCCTGCCCGCCCACGCGGCGCTAGGCGCCGCCCAGCCGCAGCCCGGGCCGGCCCTCCTGCCCGACAGCAGCTGGCCCGAAGCCACTGGGAGCCACCATCGTGTCGCCACGGCCCCTCAGCCCCGGCGAGGCCACCCTTGCCCGCACACCACCCGCCGAGCTCAGGAGCCCGCCCCTGGCGGCCGGCAGGCCCGGGGAAGCGGCCCCTGCCCTCGATCCCGCTCCCGCACCCGGCCGCGGCGGCGACACGGCGGGGGGCGGGGCTTTTGCCGGAGGGAGCTGTGGAGGGACACACCCACCGGCACACAGGTGGCGGCACCGGGGCGGGGCGCCGGTGGGGGCGGCCAGGTGCAGGTCGAGGGGCTCGCTGGCCGAAGGGACGGCAACCGGGCCCGCGGCGGAGCCTGGGTCCGGGCCAGGCACCCCGGGGGCGTCTGGGGTGCGGCTGCCTTCCAGGGCCGCCTTCTGGCCGCCTGGCGGGCCGGGCCGGCGGGGAGCGCCCCCTCCGGCGCGCGCGCCGTGGTGGGAGGGGCCTGAGGAGGCGGGGCCTGCAGCGGGGCCCCGGCGCGGGCGGAGCCGGCGGCCACCGCCCGCGGGCGAGTTAAAGGAGAAGGCGGAGCGGGAGGCAAAAAGCCTACAGCACCCGGTATTCCCAGGCGGTCTCCCATCCAAGTACTAACCAGGCCCGACCCTGCTTAGCTTCCGAGATCAGACGAGATCGGGCGCGTTCAGGGTGGTATGGCCGTAGACGGGGGCGGGGACGGCGGGCTGCCTCTTGAGGCCCACTTTCGCTGGCGCTTGCGCCTCACCGCCAGCCTGGCGGTCAGCCCGCCCCGGCAGGACCCCGTCGCCCGCCCAGGCAGGGGGAACGGAGGTCTCGGGTACCGGGCGGTGGCGGAGGCGGAGGGTTTGGCCACCCCCTCCCAGCCGAGGGCGGGCGTGAGCCAGCGAACCCTTCGGCGCTTGGCGCCCCGCCCAAGATCCGGCCCGTCGCTCACAGGGACGTGGCCCCGGAGGCTTCAGGGCCCGGGGCCCGCGGTCCCTTGGGCATCGCCCCTGCCCGCCCACGCGGCGCTAGGCGCCGCCCAGCCGCAGCCCGGGCCGGCCCTCCTGCCCGACAGCAGCTGGCCCGAAGCCACTGGGAGCCACCATCGTGTCGCCACGGCCCCTCAGCCCCGGCGAGGCCACCCTTGCCCGCACACCACCCGCCGAGCTCAGGAGCCCGCCCCTGGCGGCCGGCAGGCCCGGGGAAGCGGCCCCTGCCCTCGATCCCGCTCCCGCACCCGGCCGCGGCGGCGACACGGCGGGGGGCGGGGCTTTTGCCGGAGGGAGCTGTGGAGGGACACACCCACCGGCACACAGGTGGCGGCACCGGGGCGGGGCGCCGGTGGGGGCGGCCAGGTGCAGGTCGAGGGGCTCGCTGGCCGAAGGGACGGCAACCGGGCCCGCGGCGGAGCCTGGGTCCGGGCCAGGCACCCCGGGGGCGTCTGGGGTGCGGCTGCCTTCCAGGGCCGCCTTCTGGCCGCCTGGCGGGCCGGGCCGGCGGGGAGCGCCCCCTCCGGCGCGCGCGCCGTGGTGGGAGGGGCCTGAGGAGGCGGGGCCTGCAGCGGGGCCCCGGCGCGGGCGGAGCCGGCGGCCACCGCCCGCGGGCGAGTTAAAGGAGAAGGCGGAGCGGGAGGCAAAAAGCCTACAGCACCCGGTATTCCCAGGCGGTCTCCCATCCAAGTACTAACCAGGCCCGACCCTGCTTAGCTTCCGAGATCAGACGAGATCGGGCGCGTTCAGGGTGGTATGGCCGTAGACGGGGGCGGGGACGGCGGGCTGCCTCTTGAGGCCCACTTTCGCTGGCGCTTGCGCCTCACCGCCAGCCTGGCGGTCAGCCCGCCCCGGCAGGACCCCGTCGCCCGCCCAGGCAGGGGGAACGGAGGTCTCGGGTACCGGGCGGTGGCGGAGGCGGAGGGTTTGGCCACCCCCTCCCAGCCGAGGGCGGGCGTGAGCCAGCGAACCCTTCGGCGCTTGGCGCCCCGCCCAAGATCCGGCCCGTCGCTCACAGGGACGTGGCCCCGGAGGCTTCAGGGCCCGGGGCCCGCGGTCCCTTGGGCATCGCCCCTGCCCGCCCACGCGGCGCTAGGCGCCGCCCAGCCGCAGTCCGGGCCGGCCCTCCTGCCCGACAGCAGCTGGCCCGAAGCCACTGGGAGCCACCATCGTGTCGCCACGGCCCCTCAGCCCCGGCGAGGCCACCCTTGCCCGCACACCACCCGCCGAGCTCAGGAGCCCGCCCCTGGCGGCCGGCAGGCCCGGGGAAGCGGCCCCTGCCCTCGATCCCGCTCCCGCACCCGGCCGCGGCGGCGACACGGCGGGGGGCGGGGCTTTTGCCGGAGGGAGCTGTGGAGGGACACACCCACCGGCACACAGGTGGCGGCACCGGGGCGGGGCGCCGGTGGGGGCGGCCAGGTGCAGGTCGAGGGGCTCGCTGGCCGAAGGGACGGCAACCGGGCCCGCGGCGGAGCCTGGGTCCGGGCCAGGCACCCCGGGGGCGTCTGGGGTGCGGCTGCCTTCCAGGGCCGCCTTCTGGCCGCCTGGCGGGCCGGGCCGGCGGGGAGCGCCCCCTCCGGCGCGCGCGCCGTGGTGGGAGGGGCCTGAGGAGGCGGGGCCTGCAGCGGGGCCCCGGCGCGGGCGGAGCCGGCGGCCACCGCCCGCGGGCGAGTTAAAGGAGAAGGCGGAGCGGGAGGCAAAAAGCCTACAGCACCCGGTATTCCCAGGCGGTCTCCCATCCAAGTACTAACCAGGCCCGACCCTGCTTAGCTTCCGAGATCAGACGAGATCGGGCGCGTTCAGGGTGGTATGGCCGTAGACGGGGGCGGGGACGGCGGGCTGCCTCTTGAGGCCCACTTTCGCTGGCGCTTGCGCCTCACCGCCAGCCTGGCGGTCAGCCCGCCCCGGCAGGACCCCGTCGCCCGCCCAGGCAGGGGGAACGGAGGTCTCGGGTACCGGGCGGTGGCGGAGGCGGAGGGTTTGGCCACCCCCTCCCAGCCGAGGGCGGGCGTGAGCCAGCGAACCCTTCGGCGCTTGGCGCCCCGCCCAAGATCCGGCCCGTCGCTCACAGGGACGTGGCCCCGGAGGCTTCAGGGCCCGGGGCCCGCGGTCCCTTGGGCATCGCCCCTGCCCGCCCACGCGGCGCTAGGCGCCGCCCAGCCGCAGTCCGGGCCGGCCCTCCTGCCCGACAGCAGCTGGCCCGAAGCCACTGGGAGCCACCATCGTGTCGCCACGGCCCCTCAGCCCCGGCGAGGCCACCCTTGCCCGCACACCACCCGCCGAGCTCAGGAGCCCGCCCCTGGCGGCCGGCAGGCCCGGGGAAGCGGCCCCTGCCCTCGATCCCGCTCCCGCACCCGGCCGCGGCGGCGACACGGCGGGGGGCGGGGCTTTTGCCGGAGGGAGCTGTGGAGGGACACACCCACCGGCACACAGGTGGCGGCACCGGGGCGGGGCGCCGGTGGGGGCGGCCAGGTGCAGGTCGAGGGGCTCGCTGGCCGAAGGGACGGCAACCGGGCCCGCGGCGGAGCCTGGGTCCGGGCCAGGCACCCCGGGGGCGTCTGGGGTGCGGCTGCCTTCCAGGGCCGCCTTCTGGCCGCCTGGCGGGCCGGGCCGGCGGGGAGCGCCCCCTCCGGCGCGCGCGCCGTGGTGGGAGGGGCCTGAGGAGGCGGGGCCTGCAGCGGGGCCCCGGCGCGGGCGGAGCCGGCGGCCACCGCCCGCGGGCGAGTTAAAGGAGAAGGCGGAGCGGGAGGCAAAAAGCCTACAGCACCCGGTATTCCCAGGCGGTCTCCCATCCAAGTACTAACCAGGCCCGACCCTGCTTAGCTTCCGAGATCAGACGAGATCGGGCGCGTTCAGGGTGGTATGGCCGTAGACGGGGGCGGGGACGGCGGGCTGCCTCTTGAGGCCCACTTTCGCTGGCGCTTGCGCCTCACCGCCAGCCTGGCGGTCAGCCCGCCCCGGCAGGACCCCGTCGCCCGCCCAGGCAGGGGGAACGGAGGTCTCGGGTACCGGGCGGTGGCGGAGGCGGAGGGTTTGGCCACCCCCTCCCAGCCGAGGGCGGGCGTGACCCAGCGAACCCTTCGGCGCTTGGCGCCCCGCCCAAGATCCGGCCCGTCGCTCACAGGGACGTGGCCCCGGAGGCTTCAGGGCCCGGGGCCCGCGGTCCCTTGGGCATCGCCCCTGCCCGCCCACGCGGCGCTAGGCGCCGCCCAGCCGCAGCCCGGGCCGGCCCTCCTGCCCGACAGCAGCTGGCCCGAAGCCACTGGGAGCCACCATCGTGTCGCCACGGCCCCTCAGCCCCGGCGAGGCCACCCTTGCCCGCACACCACCCGCCGAGCTCAGGAGCCCGCCCCTGGCGGCCGGCAGGCCCGGGGAAGCGGCCCCTGCCCTCGATCCCGCTCCCGCACCCGGCCGCGGCGGCGACACGGCGGGGGGCGGGGCTTTTGCCGGAGGGAGCTGTGGAGGGACACACCCACCGGCACACAGGTGGCGGCACCGGGGCGGGGCGCCGGTGGGGGCGGCCAGGTGCAGGTCGAGGGGCTCGCTGGCCGAAGGGACGGCAACCGGGCCCGCGGCGGAGCCTGGGTCCGGGCCAGGCACCCCGGGGGCGTCTGGGGTGCGGCTGCCTTCCAGGGCCGCCTTCTGGCCGCCTGGCGGGCCGGGCCGGCGGGGAGCGCCCCCTCCGGCGCGCGCGCCGTGGTGGGAGGGGCCTGAGGAGGCGGGGCCTGCAGCGGGGCCCCGGCGCGGGCGGAGCCGGCGGCCACCGCCCGCGGGCGAGTTAAAGGAGAAGGCGGAGCGGGAGGCAAAAAGCCTACAGCACCCGGTATTCCCAGGCGGTCTCCCATCCAAGTACTAACCAGGCCCGACCCTGCTTAGCTTCCGAGATCAGACGAGATCGGGCGCGTTCAGGGTGGTATGGCCGTAGACGGGGGCGGGGACGGCGGGCTGCCTCTTGAGGCCCACTTTCGCTGGCGCTTGCGCCTCACCGCCAGCCTGGCGGTCAGCCCGCCCCGGCAGGACCCCGTCGCCCGCCCAGGCAGGGGGAACGGAGGTCTCGGGTACCGGGCGGTGGCGGAGGCGGAGGGTTTGGCCACCCCCTCCCAGCCGAGGGCGGGCGTGACCCAGCGAACCCTTCGGCGCTTGGCGCCCCGCCCAAGATCCGGCCCGTCGCTCACAGGGACGTGGCCCCGGAGGCTTCAGGGCCCGGGGCCCGCGGTCCCTTGGGCATCGCCCCTGCCCGCCCACGCGGCGCTAGGCGCCGCCCAGCCGCAGCCCGGGCCGGCCCTCCTGCCCGACAGCAGCTGGCCCGAAGCCACTGGGAGCCACCATCGTGTCGCCACGGCCCCTCAGCCCCGGCGAGGCCACCCTTGCCCGCACACCACCCGCCGAGCTCAGGAGCCCGCCCCTGGCGGCCGGCAGGCCCGGGGAAGCGGCCCCTGCCCTCGATCCCGCTCCCGCACCCGGCCGCGGCGGCGACACGGCGGGGGGCGGGGCTTTTGCCGGAGGGAGCTGTGGAGGGACACACCCACCGGCACACAGGTGGCGGCACCGGGGCGGGGCGCCGGTGGGGGCGGCCAGGTGCAGGTCGAGGGGCTCGCTGGCCGAAGGGACGGCAACAGGGCCCGCGGCGGAGCCTGGGTCCGGGCCAGGCACCCCGGGGGCGTCTGGGGTGCGGCTGCCTTCCAGGGCCGCCTTCTGGCCGCCTGGCGGGCCGGGCCGGCGGGGAGCGCCCCCTCCGGCGCGCGCGCCGTGGTGGGAGGGGCCTGAGGAGGCGGGGCCTGCAGCGGGGCCCCGGCGCGGGCGGAGCCGGCGGCCACCGCCCGCGGGCGAGTTAAAGGAGAAGGCGGAGCGGGAGGCAAAAAGCCTACAGCACCCGGTATTCCCAGGCGGTCTCCCATCCAAGTACTAACCAGGCCCGACCCTGCTTAGCTTCCGAGATCAGACGAGATCGGGCGCGTTCAGGGTGGTATGGCCGTAGACGGGGGCGGGGACGGCGGGCTGCCTCTTGAGGCCCACTTTCGCTGGCGCTTGCGCCTCACCGCCAGCCTGGCGGTCAGCCCGCCCCGGCAGGACCCCGTCGCCCGCCCAGGCAGGGGGAACGGAGGTCTCGGGTACCGGGCGGTGGCGGAGGCGGAGGGTTTGGCCACCCCCTCCCAGCCGAGGGCGGGCGTGAGCCAGCGAACCCTTCGGCGCTTGGCGCCCCGCCCAAGATCCGGCCCGTCGCTCACAGGGACGTGGCCCCGGAGGCTTCAGGGCCCGGGGCCCGCGGTCCCTTGGGCATCGCCCCTGCCCGCCCACGCGGCGCTAGGCGCCGCCCAGCCGCAGCCCGGGCCGGCCCTCCTGCCCGACAGCAGCTGGCCCGAAGCCACTGGGAGCCACCATCGTGTCGCCACGGCCCCTCAGCCCCGGCGAGGCCACCCTTGCCCGCACACCACCCGCCGAGCTCAGGAGCCCGCCCCTGGCGGCCGGCAGGCCCGGGGAAGCGGCCCCTGCCCTCGATCCCGCTCCCGCACCCGGCCGCGGCGGCGACACGGCGGGGGGCGGGGCTTTTGCCGGAGGGAGCTGTGGAGGGACACACCCACCGGCACACAGGTGGCGGCACCGGGGCGGGGCGCCGGTGGGGGCGGCCAGGTGCAGGTCGAGGGGCTCGCTGGCCGAAGGGACGGCAACCGGGCCCGCGGCGGAGCCTGGGTCCGGGCCAGGCACCCCGGGGGCGTCTGGGGTGCGGCTGCCTTCCAGGGCCGCCTTCTGGCCGCCTGGCGGGCCGGGCCGGCGGGGAGCGCCCCCTCCGGCGCGCGCGCCGTGGTGGGAGGGGCCTGAGGAGGCGGGGCCTGCAGCGGGGCCCCGGCGCGGGCGGAGCCGGCGGCCACCGCCCGCGGGCGAGTTAAAGGAGAAGGCGGAGCGGGAGGCAAAAAGCCTACAGCACCCGGTATTCCCAGGCGGTCTCCCATCCAAGTACTAACCAGGCCCGACCCTGCTTAGCTTCCGAGATCAGACGAGATCGGGCGCGTTCAGGGTGGTATGGCCGTAGACGGGGGCGGGGACGGCGGGCTGCCTCTTGAGGCCCACTTTCGCTGGCGCTTGCGCCTCACCGCCAGCCTGGCGGTCAGCCCGCCCCGGCAGGACCCCGTCGCCCGCCCAGGCAGGGGGAACGGAGGTCTCGGGTACCGGGCGGTGGTGGAGGCGGAGGGTTTGGCCACCCCCTCCCAGCCGAGGGCGGGCGTGAGCCAGCGAACCCTTCGGCGCTTGGCGCCCCGCCCAAGATCCGGCCCGTCGCTCACAGGGACGTGGCCCCGGAGGCTTCAGGGCCCGGGGCCCGCGGTCCCTTGGGCATCGCCCCTGCCCGCCCACGCGGCGCTAGGCGCCGCCCAGCCGCAGCCCGGGCCGGCCCTCCTGCCCGACAGCAGCTGGCCCGAAGCCACTGGGAGCCACCATCGTGTCGCCACGGCCCCTCAGCCCCGGCGAGGCCACCCTTGCCCGCACACCACCCGCCGAGCTCAGGAGCCCGCCCCTGGCGGCCGGCAGGCCCGGGGAAGCGGCCCCTGCCCTCGATCCCGCTCCCGCACCCGGCCGCGGCGGCGACACGGCGGGGGGCGGGGCTTTTGCCGGAGGGAGCTGTGGAGGGACACACCCACCGGCACACAGGTGGCGGCACCGGGGCGGGGCGCCGGTGGGGGCGGCCAGGTGCAGGTCGAGGGGCTCGCTGGCCGAAGGGACGGCAACCGGGCCCGCGGCGGAGCCTGGGTCCGGGCCAGGCACCCCGGGGGCGTCTGGGGTGCGGCTGCCTTCCAGGGCCGCCTTCTGGCCGCCTGGCGGGCCGGGCCGGCGGGGAGCGCCCCCTCCGGCGCGCGCGCCGTGGTGGGAGGGGCCTGAGGAGGCGGGGCCTGCAGCGGGGCCCCGGCGCGGGCGGAGCCGGCGGCCACCGCCCGCGGGCGAGTTAAAGGAGAAGGCGGAGCGGGAGGCAAAAAGCCTACAGCACCCGGTATTCCCAGGCGGTCTCCCATCCAAGTACTAACCAGGCCCGACCCTGCTTAGCTTCCGAGATCAGACGAGATCGGGCGCGTTCAGGGTGGTATGGCCGTAGACGGGGGCGGGGACGGCGGGCTGCCTCTTGAGGCCCACTTTCGCTGGCGCTTGCGCCTCACCGCCAGCCTGGCGGTCAGCCCGCCCCGGCAGGACCCCGTCGCCCGCCCAGGCAGGGGGAACGGAGGTCTCGGGTACCGGGCGGTGGCGGAGGCGGAGGGTTTGGCCACCCCCTCCCAGCCGAGGGCGGGCGTGAGCCAGCGAACCCTTCGGCGCTTGGCGCCCCGCCCAAGATCCGGCCCGTCGCTCACAGGGACGTGGCCCCGGAGGCTTCAGGGCCCGGGGCCCGCGGTCCCTTGGGCATCGCCCCTGCCCGCCCACGCGGCGCTAGGCGCCGCCCAGCCGCAGCCCGGGCCGGCCCTCCTGCCCGACAGCAGCTGGCCCGAAGCCACTGGGAGCCACCATCGTGTCGCCACGGCCCCTCAGCCCCGGCGAGGCCACCCTTGCCCGCACACCACCCGCCGAGCTCAGGAGCCCGCCCCTGGCGGCCGGCAGGCCCGGGGAAGCGGCCCCTGCCCTCGATCCCGCTCCCGCACCCGGCCGCGGCGGCGACACGGCGGGGGGCGGGGCTTTTGCCGGAGGGAGCTGTGGAGGGACACACCCACCGGCACACAGGTGGCGGCACCGGGGCGGGGCGCCGGTGGGGGCGGCCAGGTGCAGGTCGAGGGGCTCGCTGGCCGAAGGGACGGCAACCGGGCCCGCGGCGGAGCCTGGGTCCGGGCCAGGCACCCCGGGGGCGTCTGGGGTGCGGCTGCCTTCCAGGGCCGCCTTCTGGCCGCCTGGCGGGCCGGGCCGGCGGGGAGCGCCCCCTCCGGCGCGCGCGCCGTGGTGGGAGGGGCCTGAGGAGGCGGGGCCTGCAGCGGGGCCCCGGCGCGGGCGGAGCCGGCGGCCACCGCCCGCGGGCGAGTTAAAGGAGAAGGCGGAGCGGGAGGCAAAAAGCCTACAGCACCCGGTATTCCCAGGCGGTCTCCCATCCAAGTACTAACCAGGCCCGACCCTGCTTAGCTTCCGAGATCAGACGAGATCGGGCGCGTTCAGGGTGGTATGGCCGTAGACGGGGGCGGGGACGGCGGGCTGCCTCTTGAGGCCCACTTTCGCTGGCGCTTGCGCCTCACCGCCAGCCTGGCGGTCAGCCCGCCCCGGCAGGACCCCGTCGCCCGCCCAGGCAGGGGGAACGGAGGTCTCGGGTACCGGGCGGTGGCGGAGGCGGAGGGTTTGGCCACCCCCTCCCAGCCGAGGGCGGGCGTGAGCCAGCGAACCCTTCGGCGCTTGGCGCCCCGCCCAAGATCCGGCCCGTCGCTCACAGGGACGTGGCCCCGGAGGCTTCAGGGCCCGGGGCCCGCGGTCCCTTGGGCATCGCCCCTGCCCGCCCACGCGGCGCTAGGCGCCGCCCAGCCGCAGTCCGGGCCGGCCCTCCTGCCCGACAGCAGCTGGCCCGAAGCCAGTGGGAGCCACCATCGTGTCGCCACGGCCCCTCAGCCCCGGCGAGGCCACCCTTGCCCGCACACCACCCGCCGAGCTCAGGAGCCCGCCCCTGGCGGCCGGCAGGCCCGGGGAAGCGGCCCCTGCCCTCGATCCCGCTCCCGCACCCGGCCGCGGCGGCGACACGGCGGGGGGCGGGGCTTTTGCCGGAGGGAGCTGTGGAGGGACACACCCACCGGCACACAGGTGGCGGCACCGGGGCGGGGCGCTGGTGGGGGCGGCCAGGTGCAGGTCGAGGGGCTCGCTGGCCGAAGGGACGGCAACCGGGCCCGCGGCGGAGCCTGGGTCCGGGCCAGGCACCCCGGGGGCGTCTGGGGTGCGGCTGCCTTCCAGGGCCGCCTTCTGGCCGCCTGGCGGGCCGGGCCGGCGGGGAGCGCCCCCTCCGGCGCGCGCGCCGTGGTGGGAGGGGCCTGAGGAGGCGGGGCCTGCAGCGGGGCCCCGGCGCGGGCGGAGCCGGCGGCCACCGCCCGCGGGCGAGTTAAAGGAGAAGGCGGAGCGGGAGGCAAAAAGCCTACAGCACCCGGTATTCCTAGGCGGTCTCCCATCCAAGTACTAACCAGGCCCGACCCTGCTTAGCTTCCGAGATCAGACGAGATCGGGCGCGTTCAGGGTGGTATGGCCGTAGACGGGGGCGGGGACGGCGGGCTGCCTCTTGAGGCCCACTTTCGCTGGCGCTTGCGCCTCACCGCCAGCCTGGCGGTCAGCCCGCCCCGGCAGGACCCCGTCGCCCGCCCAGGCAGGGGGAACGGAGGTCTCGGGTACCGGGCGGTGGCGGAGGCGGAGGGTTTGGCCACCCCCTCCCAGCCGAGGGCGGGCGTGAGCCAGCGAACCCTTCGGCGCTTGGCGCCCCGCCCAAGATCCGGCCCGTGGCTCACAGGGACGTGGCCCCGGAGGCTTCAGGGCCCGGGGCCCGCGGTCCCTTGGGCATCGCCCCTGCCCGCCCACGCGGCGCTAGGCGCCGCCCAGCCGCAGCCCGGGCCGGCCCTCCTGCCCGACAGCAGCTGGCCCGAAGCCACTGGGAGCCACCATCGTGTCGCCACGGCCCCTCAGCCCCGGCGAGGCCACCCTTGCCCGCACACCACCCGCCGAGCTCAGGAGCCCGCCCCTGGCGGCCGGCAGGCCCGGGGAAGCGGCCCCTGCCCTCGATCCCGCTCCCGCACCCGGCCGCGGCGGCGACACGGCGGGGGGCGGGGCTTTTGCCGGAGGGAGCTGTGGAGGGACACACCCACCGGCACACAGGTGGCGGCACCGGGGCGGGGCGCCGGTGGGGGCGGCCAGGTGCAGGTCGAGGGGCTCGCTGGCCGAAGGGACGGCAACCGGGCCCGCGGCGGAGCCTGGGTCCGGGCCAGGCACCCCGGGGGCGTCTGGGGTGCGGCTGCCTTCCAGGGCCGCCTTCTGGCCGCCTGGCGGGCCGGGCCGGCGGGGAGCGCCCCCTCCGGCGCGCGCGCCGTGGTGGGAGGGGCCTGAGGAGGCGGGGCCTGCAGCGGGGCCCCGGCGCGGGCGGAGCCGGCGGCCACCGCCCGCGGGCGAGTTAAAGGAGAAGGCGGAGCGGGAGGCAAAAAGCCTACAGCACCCGGTATTCCCAGGCGGTCTCCCATCCAAGTACTAACCAGGCCCGACCCTGCTTAGCTTCCGAGATCAGACGAGATCGGGCGCGTTCAGGGTGGTATGGCCGTAGACGGGGGCGGGGACGGCGGGCTGCCTCTTGAGGCCCACTTTCGCTGGCGCTTGCGCCTCACCGCCAGCCTGGCGGTCAGCCCGCCCCGGCAGGACCCCGTCGCCCGCCCAGGCAGGGGGAACGGAGGTCTCGGGTACCGGGCGGTGGCGGAGGCGGAGGGTTTGGCCACCCCCTCCCAGCCGAGGGCGGGCGTGAGCCAGCGAACCCTTCGGCGCTTGGCGCCCCGCCCAAGATCCGGCCCGTCGCTCACAGGGACGTGGCCCCGGAGGCTTCAGGGCCCGGGGCCCGCGGTCCCTTGGGCATCGCCCCTGCCCGCCCACGCGGCGCTAGGCGCCGCCCAGCCGCAGCCCGGGCCGGCCCTCCTGCCCGACAGCAGCTGGCCCGAAGCCACTGGGAGCCACCATCGTGTCGCCACGGCCCCTCAGCCCCGGCGAGGCCACCCTTGCCCGCACACCACCCGCCGAGCTCAGGAGCCCGCCCCTGGCGGCCGGCAGGCCCGGGGAAGCGGCCCCTGCCCTCGATCCCGCTCCCGCACCCGGCCGCGGCGGCGACACGGCGGGGGGCGGGGCTTTTGCCGGAGGGAGCTGTGGAGGGACACACCCACCGGCACACAGGTGGCGGCACCGGGGCGGGGCGCCGGTGGGGGCGGCCAGGTGCAGGTCGAGGGGCTCGCTGGCCGAAGGGACGGCAACCGGGCCCGCGGCGGAGCCTGGGTCCGGGCCAGGCACCCCGGGGGCGTCTGGGGTGCGGCTGCCTTCCAGGGCCGCCTTCTGGCCGCCTGGCGGGCCGGGCCGGCGGGGAGCGCCCCCTCCGGCGCGCGCGCCGTGGTGGGAGGGGCCTGAGGAGGCGGGGCCTGCAGCGGGGCCCCGGCGCGGGCGGAGCCGGCGGCCACCGCCCGCGGGCGAGTTAAAGGAGAAGGCGGAGCGGGAGGCAAAAAGCCTACAGCACCCGGTATTCCCAGGCGGTCTCCCATCCAAGTACTAACCAGGCCCGACCCTGCTTAGCTTCCGAGATCAGACGAGATCGGGCGCGTTCAGGGTGGTATGGCCGTAGACGGGGGCGGGGACGGCGGGCTGCCTCTTGAGGCCCACTTTCGCTGGCGCTTGCGCCTCACCGCCAGCCTGGCGGTCAGCCCGCCCCGGCAGGACCCCGTCGCCCGCCCAGGCAGGGGGAACGGAGGTCTCGGGTACCGGGCGGTGGCGGAGGCGGAGGGTTTGGCCACCCCCTCCCAGCCGAGGGCGGGCGTGAGCCAGCGAACCCTTCGGCGCTTGGCGCCCCGCCCAAGATCCGGCCCGTGGCTCACAGGGACGTGGCCCCGGAGGCTTCAGGGCCCGGGGCCCGCGGCCCCTTGGGCATCGCCCCTGCCCGCCCACGCGGCGCTAGGCGCCGCCCAGCCGCAGTCCGGGCCGGCCCTCCTGCCCGACAGCAGCTGGCCCGAAGCCACTGGGAGCCACCATCGTGTCGCCACGGCCCCTCAGCCCCGGCGAGGCCACCCTTGCCCGCACACCACCCGCCGAGCTCAGGAGCCCGCCCCTGGCGGCCGGCAGGCCCGGGGAAGCGGCCCCTGCCCTCGATCCCGCTCCCGCACCCGGCCGCGGCGGCGACACGGCGGGGGGCGGGGCTTTTGCCGGAGGGAGCTGTGGAGGGACACACCCACCGGCACACAGGTGGCGGCACCGGGGCGGGGCGCCGGTGGGGGCGGCCAGGTGCAGGTCGAGGGGCTCGCTGGCCGAAGGGACGGCAACCGGGCCCGCGGCGGAGCCTGGGTCCGGGCCAGGCACCCCGGGGGCGTCTGGGGTGCGGCTGCCTTCCAGGGCCGCCTTCTGGCCGCCTGGCGGGCCGGGCCGGCGGGGAGCGCCCCCTCCGGCGCGCGCGCCGTGGTGGGAGGGGCCTGAGGAGGCGGGGCCTGCAGCGGGGCCCCGGCGCGGGCGGAGCCGGCGGCCACCGCCCGCGGGCGAGTTAAAGGAGAAGGCGGAGCGGGAGGCAAAAAGCCTACAGCACCCGGTATTCCCAGGCGGTCTCCCATCCAAGTACTAACCAGGCCCGACCCTGCTTAGCTTCCGAGATCAGACGAGATCGGGCGCGTTCAGGGTGGTATGGCCGTAGACGGGGGCGGGGACGGCGGGCTGCCTCTTGAGGCCCACTTTCGCTGGCGCTTGCGCCTCACCGCCAGCCTGGCGGTCAGCCCGCCCCGGCAGGACCCCGTCGCCCGCCCAGGCAGGGGGAACGGAGGTCTCGGGTACCGGGCGGTGGCGGAGGCGGAGGGTTTGGCCACCCCCTCCCAGCCGAGGGCGGGCGTGAGCCAGCGAACCCTTCGGCGCTTGGCGCCCCGCCCAAGATCCGGCCCGTCGCTCACAGGGACGTGGCCCCGGAGGCTTCAGGGCCCGGGGCCCGCGGTCCCTTGGGCATCGCCCCTGCCCGCCCACGCGGCGCTAGGCGCCGCCCAGCCGCAGCCCGGGCCGGCCCTCCTGCCCGACAGCAGCTGGCCCGAAGCCACTGGGAGCCACCATCGTGTCGCCACGGCCCCTCAGCCCCGGCGAGGCCACCCTTGCCCGCACACCACCCGCCGAGCTCAGGAGCCCGCCCCTGGCGGCCGGCAGGCCCGGGGAAGCGGCCCCTGCCCTCGATCCCGCTCCCGCACCCGGCCGCGGCGGCGACACGGCGGGGGGCGGGGCTTTTGCCGGAGGGAGCTGTGGAGGGACACACCCACCGGCACACAGGTGGCGGCACCGGGGCGGGGCGCCGGTGGGGGCGGCCAGGTGCAGGTCGAGGGGCTCGCTGGCCGAAGGGACGGCAACCGGGCCCGCGGCGGAGCCTGGGTCCGGGCCAGGCACCCCGGGGGCGTCTGGGGTGCGGCTGCCTTCCAGGGCCGCCTTCTGGCCGCCTGGCGGGCCGGGCCGGCGGGGAGCGCCCCCTCCGGCGCGCGCGCCGTGGTGGGAGGGGCCTGAGGAGGCGGGGCCTGCAGCGGGGCCCCGGCGCGGGCGGAGCCGGCGGCCACCGCCCGCGGGCGAGTTAAAGGAGAAGGCGGAGCGGGAGGCAAAAAGCCTACAGCACCCGGTATTCCCAGGCGGTCTCCCATCCAAGTACTAACCAGGCCCGACCCTGCTTAGCTTCCGAGATCAGACGAGATCGGGCGCGTTCAGGGTGGTATGGCCGTAGACGGGGGCGGGGACGGCGGGCTGCCTCTTGAGGCCCACTTTCGCTGGCGCTTGCGCCTCACCGCCAGCCTGGCGGTCAGCCCGCCCCGGCAGGACCCCGTCGCCCGCCCAGGCAGGGGGAACGGAGGTCTCGGGTACCGGGCGGTGGCGGAGGCGGAGGGTTTGGCCACCCCCTCCCAGCCGAGGGCGGGCGTGAGCCAGCGAACCCTTCGGCGCTTGGCGCCCCGCCCAAGATCCGGCCCGTCGCTCACAGGGACGTGGCCCCGGAGGCTTCAGGGCCCGGGGCCCGCGGTCCCTTGGGCATCGCCCCTGCCCGCCCACGCGGCGCTAGGCGCCGCCCAGCCGCAGCCCGGGCCGGCCCTCCTGCCCGACAGCAGCTGGCCCGAAGCCACTGGGAGCCACCATCGTGTCGCCACGGCCCCTCAGCCCCGGCGAGGCCACCCTTGCCCGCACACCACCCGCCGAGCTCAGGAGCCCGCCCCTGGCGGCCGGCAGGCCCGGGGAAGCGGCCCCTGCCCTCGATCCCGCTCCCGCACCCGGCCGCGGCGGCGACACGGCGGGGGGCGGGGCTTTTGCCGGAGGGAGCTGTGGAGGGACACACCCACCGGCACACAGGTGGCGGCACCGGGGCGGGGCGCCGGTGGGGGCGGCCAGGTGCAGGTCGAGGGGCTCGCTGGCCGAAGGGACGGCAACCGGGCCCGCGGCGGAGCCTGGGTCCGGGCCAGGCACCCCGGGGGCGTCTGGGGTGCGGCTGCCTTCCAGGGCCGCCTTCTGGCCGCCTGGCGGGCCGGGCCGGCGGGGAGCGCCCCCTCCGGCGCGCGCGCCGTGGTGGGAGGGGCCTGAGGAGGCGGGGCCTGCAGCGGGGCCCCGGCGCGGGCGGAGCCGGCGGCCACCGCCCGCGGGCGAGTTAAAGGAGAAGGCGGAGCGGGAGGCAAAAAGCCTACAGCACCCGGTATTCCCAGGCGGTCTCCCATCCAAGTACTAACCAGGCCCGACCCTGCTTAGCTTCCGAGATCAGACGAGATCGGGCGCGTTCAGGGTGGTATGGCCGTAGACGGGGGCGGGGACGGCGGGCTGCCTCTTGAGGCCCACTTTCGCTGGCGCTTGCGCCTCACCGCCAGCCTGGCGGTCAGCCCGCCCCGGCAGGACCCCGTCGCCCGCCCAGGCAGGGGGAACGGAGGTCTCGGGTACCGGGCGGTGGCGGAGGCGGAGGGTTTGGCCACCCCCTCCCAGCCGAGGGCGGGCGTGAGCCAGCGAACCCTTCGGCGCTTGGCGCCCCGCCCAAGATCCGGCCCGTCGCTCACAGGGACGTGGCCCCGGAGGCTTCAGGGCCCGGGGCCCGCGGTCCCTTGGGCATCGCCCCTGCCCGCCCACGCGGCGCTAGGCGCCGCCCAGCCGCAGCCCGGGCCGGCCCTCCTGCCCGACAGCAGCTGGCCCGAAGCCACTGGGAGCCACCATCGTGTCGCCACGGCCCCTCAGCCCCGGCGAGGCCACCCTTGCCCGCACACCACCCGCCGAGCTCAGGAGCCCGCCCCTGGCGGCCGGCAGGCCCGGGGAAGCGGCCCCTGCCCTCGATCCCGCTCCCGCACCCGGCCGCGGCGGCGACACGGCGGGGGGCGGGGCTTTTGCCGGAGGGAGCTGTGGAGGGACACACCCACCGGCACACAGGTGGCGGCACCGGGGCGGGGCGCCGGTGGGGGCGGCCAGGTGCAGGTCGAGGGGCTCGCTGGCCGAAGGGACGGCAACCGGGCCCGCGGCGGAGCCTGGGTCCGGGCCAGGCACCCCGGGGGCGTCTGGGGTGCGGCTGCCTTCCAGGGCCGCCTTCTGGCCGCCTGGCGGGCCGGGCCGGCGGGGAGCGCCCCCTCCGGCGCGCGCGCCGTGGTGGGAGGGGCCTGAGGAGGCGGGGCCTGCAGCGGGGCCCCGGCGCGGGCGGAGCCGGCGGCCACCGCCCGCGGGCGAGTTAAAGGAGAAGGCGGAGCGGGAGGCAAAAAGCCTACAGCACCCGGTATTCCCAGGCGGTCTCCCATCCAAGTACTAACCAGGCCCGACCCTGCTTAGCTTCCGAGATCAGACGAGATCGGGCGCGTTCAGGGTGGTATGGCCGTAGACGGGGGCGGGGACGGCGGGCTGCCTCTTGAGGCCCACTTTCGCTGGCGCTTGCGCCTCACCGCCAGCCTGGCGGTCAGCCCGCCCCGGCAGGACCCCGTCGCCCGCCCAGGCAGGGGGAACGGAGGTCTCGGGTACCGGGCGGTGGCGGAGGCGGAGGGTTTGGCCACCCCCTCCCAGCCGAGGGCGGGCGTGAGCCAGCGAACCCTTCGGCGCTTGGCGCCCCGCCCAAGATCCGGCCCGTGGCTCACAGGGACGTGGCCCCGGAGGCTTCAGGGCCCGGGGCCCGCGGCCCCTTGGGCATCGCCCCTGCCCGCCCACGCGGCGCTAGGCGCCGCCCAGCCGCAGTCCGGGCCGGCCCTCCTGCCCGACAGCAGCTGGCCCGAAGCCACTGGGAGCCACCATCGTGTCGCCACGGCCCCTCAGCCCCGGCGAGGCCACCCTTGCCCGCACACCACCCGCCGAGCTCAGGAGCCCGCCCCTGGCGGCCGGCAGGCCCGGGGAAGCGGCCCCTGCCCTCGATCCCGCTCCCGCACCCGGCCGCGGCGGCGACACGGCGGGGGGCGGGGCTTTTGCCGGAGGGAGCTGTGGAGGGACACACCCACCGGCACACAGGTGGCGGCACCGGGGCGGGGCGCCGGTGGGGGCGGCCAGGTGCAGGTCGAGGGGCTCGCTGGCCGAAGGGACGGCAACCGGGCCCGCGGCGGAGCCTGGGTCCGGGCCAGGCACCCCGGGGGCGTCTGGGGTGCGGCTGCCTTCCAGGGCCGCCTTCTGGCCGCCTGGCGGGCCGGGCCGGCGGGGAGCGCCCCCTCCGGCGCGCGCGCCGTGGTGGGAGGGGCCTGAGGAGGCGGGGCCTGCAGCGGGGCCCCGGCGCGGGCGGAGCCGGCGGCCACCGCCCGCGGGCGAGTTAAAGGAGAAGGCGGAGCGGGAGGCAAAAAGCCTACAGCACCCGGTATTCCCAGGCGGTCTCCCATCCAAGTACTAACCAGGCCCGACCCTGCTTAGCTTCCGAGATCAGACGAGATCGGGCGCGTTCAGGGTGGTATGGCCGTAGACGGGGGCGGGGACGGCGGGCTGCCTCTTGAGGCCCACTTTCGCTGGCGCTTGCGCCTCACCGCCAGCCTGGCGGTCAGCCCGCCCCGGCAGGACCCCGTCGCCCGCCCAGGCAGGGGGAACGGAGGTCTCGGGTACCGGGCGGTGGCGGAGGCGGAGGGTTTGGCCACCCCCTCCCAGCCGAGGGCGGGCGTGAGCCAGCGAACCCTTCGGCGCTTGGCGCCCCGCCCAAGATCCGGCCCGTGGCTCACAGGGACGTGGCCCCGGAGGCTTCAGGGCCCGGGGCCCGCGGTCCCTTGGGCATCGCCCCTGCCCGCCCACGCGGCGCTAGGCGCCGCCCAGCCGCAGCCCGGGCCGGCCCTCCTGCCCGACAGCAGCTGGCCCGAAGCCACTGGGAGCCACCATCGTGTCGCCACGGCCCCTCAGCCCCGGCGAGGCCACCCTTGCCCGCACACCACCCGCCGAGCTCAGGAGCCCGCCCCTGGCGGCCGGCAGGCCCGGGGAAGCGGCCCCTGCCCTCGATCCCGCTCCCGCACCCGGCCGCGGCGGCGACACGGCGGGGGGCGGGGCTTTTGCCGGAGGGAGCTGTGGAGGGACACACCCACCGGCACACAGGTGGCGGCACCGGGGCGGGGCGCCGGTGGGGGCGGCCAGGTGCAGGTCGAGGGGCTCGCTGGCCGAAGGGACGGCAACCGGGCCCGCGGCGGAGCCTGGGTCCGGGCCAGGCACCCCGGGGGCGTCTGGGGTGCGGCTGCCTTCCAGGGCCGCCTTCTGGCCGCCTGGCGGGCCGGGCCGGCGGGGAGCGCCCCCTCCGGCGCGCGCGCCGTGGTGGGAGGGGCCTGAGGAGGCGGGGCCTGCAGCGGGGCCCCGGCGCGGGCGGAGCCGGCGGCCACCGCCCGCGGGCGAGTTAAAGGAGAAGGCGGAGCGGGAGGCAAAAAGCCTACAGCACCCGGTATTCCCAGGCGGTCTCCCATCCAAGTACTAACCAGGCCCGACCCTGCTTAGCTTCCGAGATCAGACGAGATCGGGCGCGTTCAGGGTGGTATGGCCGTAGACGGGGGCGGGGACGGCGGGCTGCCTCTTGAGGCCCACTTTCGCTGGCGCTTGCGCCTCACCGCCAGCCTGGCGGTCAGCCCGCCCCGGCAGGACCCCGTCGCCCGCCCAGGCAGGGGGAACGGAGGTCTCGGGTACCGGGCGGTGGCGGAGGCGGAGGGTTTGGCCACCCCCTCCCAGCCGAGGGCGGGCGTGAGCCAGCGAACCCTTCGGCGCTTGGCGCCCCGCCCAAGATCCGGCCCGTCGCTCACAGGGACGTGGCCCCGGAGGCTTCAGGGCCCGGGGCCCGCGGTCCCTTGGGCATCGCCCCTGCCCGCCCACGCGGCGCTAGGCGCCGCCCAGCCGCAGCCCGGGCCGGCCCTCCTGCCCGACAGCAGCTGGCCCGAAGCCACTGGGAGCCACCATCGTGTCGCCACGGCCCCTCAGCCCCGGCGAGGCCACCCTTGCCCGCACACCACCCGCCGAGCTCAGGAGCCCGCCCCTGGCGGCCGGCAGGCCCGGGGAAGCGGCCCCTGCCCTCGATCCCGCTCCCGCACCCGGCCGCGGCGGCGACACGGCGGGGGGCGGGGCTTTTGCCGGAGGGAGCTGTGGAGGGACACACCCACCGGCACACAGGTGGCGGCACCGGGGCGGGGCGCCGGTGGGGGCGGCCAGGTGCAGGTCGAGGGGCTCGCTGGCCGAAGGGACGGCAACCGGGCCCGCGGCGGAGCCTGGGTCCGGGCCAGGCACCCCGGGGGCGTCTGGGGTGCGGCTGCCTTCCAGGGCCGCCTTCTGGCCGCCTGGCGGGCCGGGCCGGCGGGGAGCGCCCCCTCCGGCGCGCGCGCCGTGGTGGGAGGGGCCTGAGGAGGCGGGGCCTGCAGCGGGGCCCCGGCGCGGGCGGAGCCGGCGGCCACCGCCCGCGGGCGAGTTAAAGGAGAAGGCGGAGCGGGAGGCAAAAAGCCTACAGCACCCGGTATTCCCAGGCGGTCTCCCATCCAAGTACTAACCAGGCCCGACCCTGCTTAGCTTCCGAGATCAGACGAGATCGGGCGCGTTCAGGGTGGTATGGCCGTAGACGGGGGCGGGGACGGCGGGCTGCCTCTTGAGGCCCACTTTCGCTGGCGCTTGCGCCTCACCGCCAGCCTGGCGGTCAGCCCGCCCCGGCAGGACCCCGTCGCCCGCCCAGGCAGGGGGAACGGAGGTCTCGGGTACCGGGCGGTGGCGGAGGCGGAGGGTTTGGCCACCCCCTCCCAGCCGAGGGCGGGCGTGAGCCAGCGAACCCTTCGGCGCTTGGCGCCCCGCCCAAGATCCGGCCCGTCGCTCACAGGGACGTGGCCCCGGAGGCTTCAGGGCCCGGGGCCCGCGGTCCCTTGGGCATCGCCCCTGCCCGCCCACGCGGCGCTAGGCGCCGCCCAGCCGCAGCCCGGGCCGGCCCTCCTGCCCGACAGCAGCTGGCCCGAAGCCACTGGGAGCCACCATCGTGTCGCCACGGCCCCTCAGCCCCGGCGAGGCCACCCTTGCCCGCACACCACCCGCCGAGCTCAGGAGCCCGCCCCTGGCGGCCGGCAGGCCCGGGGAAGCGGCCCCTGCCCTCGATCCCGCTCCCGCACCCGGCCGCGGCGGCGACACGGCGGGGGGCGGGGCTTTTGCCGGAGGGAGCTGTGGAGGGACACACCCACCGGCACACAGGTGGCGGCACCGGGGCGGGGCGCCGGTGGGGGCGGCCAGGTGCAGGTCGAGGGGCTCGCTGGCCGAAGGGACGGCAACCGGGCCCGCGGCGGAGCCTGGGTCCGGGCCAGGCACCCCGGGGGCGTCTGGGGTGCGGCTGCCTTCCAGGGCCGCCTTCTGGCCGCCTGGCGGGCCGGGCCGGCGGGGAGCGCCCCCTCCGGCGCGCGCGCCGTGGTGGGAGGGGCCTGAGGAGGCGGGGCCTGCAGCGGGGCCCCGGCGCGGGCGGAGCCGGCGGCCACCGCCCGCGGGCGAGTTAAAGGAGAAGGCGGAGCGGGAGGCAAAAAGCCTACAGCACCCGGTATTCCCAGGCGGTCTCCCATCCAAGTACTAACCAGGCCCGACCCTGCTTAGCTTCCGAGATCAGACGAGATCGGGCGCGTTCAGGGTGGTATGGCCGTAGACGGGGGCGGGGACGGCGGGCTGCCTCTTGAGGCCCACTTTCGCTGGCGCTTGCGCCTCACCGCCAGCCTGGCGGTCAGCCCGCCCCGGCAGGACCCCGTCGCCCGCCCAGGCAGGGGGAACGGAGGTCTCGGGTACCGGGCGGTGGCGGAGGCGGAGGGTTTGGCCACCCCCTCCCAGCCGAGGGCGGGCGTGAGCCAGCGAACCCTTCGGCGCTTGGCGCCCCGCCCAAGATCCGGCCCGTCGCTCACAGGGACGTGGCCCCGGAGGCTTCAGGGCCCGGGGCCCGCGGTCCCTTGGGCATCGCCCCTGCCCGCCCACGCGGCGCTAGGCGCCGCCCAGCCGCAGTCCGGGCCGGCCCTCCTGCCCGACAGCAGCTGGCCCGAAGCCAGTGGGAGCCACCATCGTGTCGCCACGGCCCCTCAGCCCCGGCGAGGCCACCCTTGCCCGCACACCACCCGCCGAGCTCAGGAGCCCGCCCCTGGCGGCCGGCAGGCCCGGGGAAGCGGCCCCTGCCCTCGATCCCGCTCCCGCACCCGGCCGCGGCGGCGACACGGCGGGGGGCGGGGCTTTTGCCGGAGGGAGCTGTGGAGGGACACACCCACCGGCACACAGGTGGCGGCACCGGGGCGGGGCGCCGGTGGGGGCGGCCAGGTGCAGGTCGAGGGGCTCGCTGGCCGAAGGGACGGCAACCGGGCCCGCGGCGGAGCCTGGGTCCGGGCCAGGCACCCCGGGGGCGTCTGGGGTGCGGCTGCCTTCCAGGGCCGCCTTCTGGCCGCCTGGCGGGCCGGGCCGGCGGGGAGCGCCCCCTCCGGCGCGCGCGCCGTGGTGGGAGGGGCCTGAGGAGGCGGGGCCTGCAGCGGGGCCCCGGCGCGGGCGGAGCCGGCGGCCACCGCCCGCGGGCGAGTTAAAGGAGAAGGCGGAGCGGGAGGCAAAAAGCCTACAGCACCCGGTATTCCTAGGCGGTCTCCCATCCAAGTACTAACCAGGCCCGACCCTGCTTAGCTTCCGAGATCAGACGAGATCGGGCGCGTTCAGGGTGGTATGGCCGTAGACGGGGGCGGGGACGGCGGGCTGCCTCTTGAGGCCCACTTTCGCTGGCGCTTGCGCCTCACCGCCAGCCTGGCGGTCAGCCCGCCCCGGCAGGACCCCGTCGCCCGCCCAGGCAGGGGGAACGGAGGTCTCGGGTACCGGGCGGTGGCGGAGGCGGAGGGTTTGGCCACCCCCTCCCAGCCGAGGGCGGGCGTGAGCCAGCGAACCCTTCGGCGCTTGGCGCCCCGCCCAAGATCCGGCCCGTCGCTCACAGGGACGTGGCCCCGGAGGCTTCAGGGCCCGGGGCCCGCGGCCCCTTGGGCATCGCCCCTGCCCGCCCACGCGGCGCTAGGCGCCGCCCAGCCGCAGTCCGGGCCGGCCCTCCTGCCCGACAGCAGCTGGCCCGAAGCCAGTGGGAGCCACCATCGTGTCGCCACGGCCCCTCAGCCCCGGCGAGGCCACCCTTGCCCGCACACCACCCGCCGAGCTCAGGAGCCCGCCCCTGGCGGCCGGCAGGCCCGGGGAAGCGGCCCCTGCCCTCGATCCCGCTCCCGCACCCGGCCGCGGCGGCGACACGGCGGGGGGCGGGGCTTTTGCCGGAGGGAGCTGTGGAGGGACACACCCACCGGCACACAGGTGGCGGCACCGGGGCGGGGCGCCGGTGGGGGCGGCCAGGTGCAGGTCGAGGGGCTCGCTGGCCGAAGGGACGGCAACCGGGCCCGCGGCGGAGCCTGGGTCCGGGCCAGGCACCCCGGGGGCGTCTGGGGTGCGGCTGCCTTCCAGGGCCGCCTTCTGGCCGCCTGGCGGGCCGGGCCGTCGGGGAGCGCCCCCTCCGGCGCGCGCGCCGTGGTGGGAGGGGCCTGAGGAGGCGGGGCCTGCAGCGGGGCCCCGGCGCGGGCGGAGCCGGCGGCCACCGCCCGCGGGCGAGTTAAAGGAGAAGGCGGAGCGGGAGGCAAAAAGCCTACAGCACCCGGTATTCCCAGGCGGTGTCCCATCCAAGTACTAACCAGACCCGACCCTGCTTAGCTTCCGAGATCAGACGAGATCGGGCGCGTTCAGGGTGGTATGGCCGTAGACGGGGGCGGGGACGGCGGGCTGCCTCTTGAGGCCCACTTTCGCTGGCGCTTGCGCCTCACCGCAAGCCTGGCGGTCAGCCCGCCCCGGCAGGACCCCGTCGCCCGCCCAGGCAGGGGGAACGGAGGTCTCGGGTACCGGGCGGTGGCGGAGGCGGAGGGTTTGGCCACCCACTCCCAGCCGAGGGCGGGCGTGAGCCAGCGAACCCTTCGGCGCTTGGCGCCCCGCCCAAGATCCGGCCCGTCGCTCACAGGGACGTGGCCCAGGAGGCTTCAGGGCCCAGGGCCCGCGGTCCCTTGGGCATCGCCCCTGCCCGCCCACGCGGCGCTAGGCGCCGCCGAGCCGCAGCCCGGGCCGGCCCTCCTGCCCGACAGCAGCTGGCCCGAAGCCACTGGGAGCCACCATCGTGTCGCCACGGCCCCTCAGCCCCGGCGAGGCCACCCTTGCCCGCACACCACCCGCCGAGCTCAGGAGCCCGCCCCTGGCGGCCGGCAGGCCCGGGGAAGCGGCCCCTGCCCTCGATCCCGCTCCCGCACCCGGCCGCGGCGGCGACACGGCGGGGGGCGGGGCTTTTGCCGGAGGGAGCTGTGGAGGGACACACCCACCGGCACACAGGTGGCGGCACCGGGGCGGGGCGCCGGTGGGGGCGGCCAGGTGCAGGTCGAGGGGCTCGCTGGCCGAAGGGACGGCAACCGGGCCCGCGGCGGAGCCTGGGTCCGGGCCAGGCACCCCGGGGGCGTCTGGGGTGCGGCTGCCTTCCGGGGCCGCCTTCTGGCCGCCTGGCGGGCCGGGCCGGCGGGGAGCGCCCCCTCCGGCGCGCGCGCCGTGGTGGGAGGGGCCTGAGGAGGCGGGGCCTGCAGCGGGGCCCCGGCGCGGGCGGAGCCGGCGGCCACCGCCCGCGGGCGAGTTAAAGGAGAAGGCGGAGCGGGAGTCAAAAAGCCTACAGCACCCGGTATTCCCAGGCGGTCTCCCATCCAAGTACTAACCAGGCCCGACCCTGCTTAGCTTCCGAGATCAGACGAGATCGGGCGCGTTCAGGGTGGTATGGCCGTAGACGGGGGCGGGGACGGCGGGCTGCCTCTTGAGGCCCACTTTCGCTGGCGCTTGCGCCTCACCGCCAGCCTGGCGGTCAGCCCGCCCCGGCAGGACCCCGTCGCCCGCCCAGGCAGGGGGAACGGAGGTCTCGGGTACCGGGCGGTGGCGGAGGCGGAGGGTTTGGCCACCCCCTCCCAGCCGAGGGCGGGCGTGAGCCAGCGAACCCTTCGGCGCTTGGCGCCCCGCCCAAGATCCGGCCCGTCGCTCACAGGGACGTGGCCCCGGAGGCTTCAGGGCCCGGGGCCCGCGGTCCCTTGGGCATCGCCCCTGCCCGCCCACGCGGCGCTAGGCGCCGCCCAGCCGCAGCCCGGGCCGGCCCTCCTGCCCGACAGCAGCTGGCCCGAAGCCACTGGGAGCCACCATCGTGTCGCCACGGCCCCTCAGCCCCGGCGAGGCCACCCTTGCCCGCACACCACCCGCCGAGCTCAGGAGCCCTCCCCTGGCGGCCGGCAGGCCCGGGGAAGCGGCCCCTGCCCTCGATCCCGCTCCCGCACCCGGCCGCGGCGGCGACACGGCGGGGGGCGGGGCTTTTGCCGGAGGGAGCTGTGGAGGGACACACCCACCGGCACACAGGTGGCGGCACCGGGGCGGGGCGCCGGTGGGGGCGGCCAGGTGCAGGTCGAGGGGCTCGCTGGCCGAAGGGACGGCAACCGGGCCCGCGGCGGAGCCTGGGTCCGGGCCAGGCACCCCGGGGGCGTCTGGGGTGCGGCTGCCTTCCAGGGCCGCCTTCTGGCCGCCTGGCGGGCCGGGCCGGCGGGGAGCGCCCCCTCCGGCGCGCGCGCCGTGGTGGGAGGGGCCTGAGGAGGCGGGGCCTGCAGCGGGGCCCCGGCGCGGGCGGAGCCGGCGGCCACCGCCCGCGGGCGAGTTAAAGGAGAAGGCGGAGCGGGAGGCAAAAAGCCTACAGCACCCGGTATTCCCAGGCGGTGTCCCATCCAAGTACTAACCAGACCCGACCCTGCTTAGCTTCCGAGATCAGACGAGATCGGGCGCGTTCAGGGTGGTATGGCCGTAGACGGGGGCGGGGACGGCGGGCTGCCTCTTGAGGCCCACTTTCGCTGGCGCTTGCGCCTCACCGCCAGCCTGGCGGTCAGCCCGCCCCGGCAGGACCCCGTCGCCCGCCCAGGCAGGGGGAACGGAGGTCTCGGGTACCGGGCGGTGGCGGAGGCGGAGGGTTTGGCCACCCCCTCCCAGCCGAGGGCGGGCGTGAGCCAGCGAACCCTTCGGCGCTTGGCGCCCCGCCCAAGATCCGGCCCGTGGCTCACAGGGACGTGGCCCCGGAGGCTTCAGGGCCCGGGGACCGCGGCCCCTTGGGCATCGCCCCTGCCCGCCCACGCGGCGCTAGGCGCCGCCCAGCCGCAGTCCGGGCCGGCCCTCCTGCCCGACAGCAGCTGGCCCGAAGCCAGTGGGAGCCACCATCGTGTCGCCACGGCCCCTCAGCCCCGGCGAGGCCACCCTTGCCCGCACACCACCCGCCGAGCTCAGGAGCCCGCCCCTGGCGGCCGGCAGGCCCGGGGAAGCGGCCCCTGCCCTCGATCCCGCTCCCGCACCCGGCCGCGGTGGCGACACGGCGGGGGGCGGGGCTTTTGCCGGAGGGAGCTGTGGAGGGACACACCCACTGGCACACAGGTGGCGGCACCGGGGCGGGGCGCCGGTGGGGGCGGCCAGGTGCAGGTCGAGGGGCTCGCTGGCCGAAGGGACGGCAACCGGGCCCGCGGCGGAGCCTGGGTCCGGGCCAGGCACCCCGGGGGCGTCTGGGGTGCGGCTGCCTTCCAGGGCCGCCTTCTGGCCGCCTGGCGGGCCGGGCCGGCGGGGAGCGCCCCCTCCGGCGCGCGCGCCGTGGTGGGAGGGGCCTGAGGAGGCGGGGCCTGCAGCAGGGCCCCGGCGCGGGCGGAGCCGGCGGCCACCGCCCGCGGGCGAGTTAAAGGAGAAGGCGGAGCGGGAGGCAAAAAGCCTACAGCACCCGGTATTCCCAGGCGGTCTCCCATCCAAGTAGTAACCAGGCCCGACCCTGCTTAGCTTCCGAGATCAGACGAGATCGGGCGCGTTCAGGGTGGTATGGCCGTAGACGGGGGCGGGGACGGCGGGCTGCCTCTTGAGGCCCACTTTCGCTGGCGCTTGCGCCTCACCGCCAGCCTGGCGGTCAGCCCGCCCCGGCAGGACCCCGTCGCCCGCCCAGGCAGGGGGAACGGAGGTCTCGGGTACCGGGCGGTGGCGGAGGCGGAGGGTTTGGCCACCCCCTCCCAGCCGAGGGCGGGCGTGACCCAGCGAACCCTTCGGCGCTTGGCGCCCCGCCCAAGATCCGGCCCGTGGCTCACAGGGACGTGGCCCCGGAGGCTTCAGGGCCCGGGGCCCGCGGCCCCTTGGGCATCGCCCCTGCCCGCCCACGCGGCGCTAGGCGCCGCCCAGCCGCAGCCCGGGCCGGCCCTCCTGCCCGACAGCAGCTGGCCCGAAGCCACTGGTAGCCACCATCGTGTCGCCACGGCCCCTCAGCCCCGGCGAGGCCACCCTTGCCCGCACACCACCCGCCGAGCTCAGGAGCCCGCCCCTGGCGGCCGGCAGGCCCGGGGAAGCGGCCCCTGCCCTCGATCCCGCTCCCGCACCCGGCCGCGGCGGCGACACGGCGGGGGGCGGGGCTTTTGCCGGAGGGAGCTGTGGAGGGACACACCCACCGGCACACAGGTGGCGGCACCGGGGCGGGGCGCCGGTGGGGGCGGCCAGGTGCAGGTCGAGGGGCTCGCTGGCCGAAGGGACGGCAACCGGGCCCGCGGCGGAGCCTGGGTCCGGGCCAGGCACCCCGGGGGCGTCTGGGGTGCGGCTGCCTTCCGGGGCCGCCTTCTGGCCGCCTGGCGGGCCGGGCCGGCGGGGAGCGCCCCCTCCGGCGCGCGCGCCGTGGTGGGAGGGGCCTGAGGAGGCGGGGCCTGCAGCGGGGCCCCGGCGCGGGCGGAGCCGGCGGCCACCGCCCGCGGGCGAGTTAAAGGAGAAGGCGGAGCGGGAGGCAAAAAGCCTACAGCACCCGGTATTCCCAGGCGGTGTCCCATCCAAGTACTAACCAGACCCGACCCTGCTTAGCTTCCGAGATCAGACGAGATCGGGCGCGTTCAGGGTGGTATGGCCGTAGACGGGGGCGGGGACGGCGGGCTGCCTCTTGAGGCCCACTTTCGCTGGCGCTTGCGCCTCACCGCAAGCCTGGCGGTCAGCCCGCCCCGGCAGGACCCCGTCGCCCGCCCAGGCAGGGGGAACGGAGGTCTCGGGTACCGGGCGGTGGCGGAGGCGGAGGGTTTGGCCACCCCCTCCCAGCCGAGGGCGGGCGTGAGCCAGCGAACCCTTCGGCGCTTGGCGCCCCGCCCAAGATCCGGCCCGTCGCTCACAGGGACGTGGCCCAGGAGGCTTCAGGGCCCAGGGCCCGCGGTCCCTTGGGCATCGCCCCTGCCCGCCCACGCGGCGCTAGGCGCCGCCGAGCCGCAGCCCGGGCCGGCCCTCCTGCCCGACAGCAGCTGGCCCGAAGCCACTGGGAGCCACCATCGTGTCGCCACGGCCCCTCAGCCCCGGCGAGGCCACCCTTGCCCGCACACCACCCGCCGAGCTCAGGAGCCCGCCCCTGGCGGCCGGCAGGCCCGGGGAAGCGGCCCCTGCCCTCGATCCCGCTCCCGCACCCGGCCGCGACGGCGACACGGCGGGGGGCGGGGCTTTTGCCGGAGGGAGCTGTGGAGGGACACACCCACCGGCACACAGGTGGCGGCACCGGGGCGGGGCGCCGGTGGGGGCGGCCAGGTGCAGGTCGAGGGGCTCGCTGGCCGAAGGGACGGCAACAGGGCCCGCGGCGGAGCCTGGGTCCGGGCCAGGCACCCCGGGGGCGTCTGGGGTGCGGCTGCCTTCCAGGGCCGCCTTCTGGCCGCCTGGCGGGCCGGGCCCGCGGGGAGCGCCCCCTCCGGCGCGCGCGCCGTGGTGGGAGGGGCCTGAGGAGGCGGGGCCTGCAGCGGGGCCCCGGCGCGGGCGGAGCCGGCGGCCACCGCCCGCGGGCGAGTTAAAGGAGAAGGCGGAGCGGGAGGCAAAAAGCCTACAGCACCCGGTATTCCCAGGCGGTCTCCCATCCAAGTACTAACCAGACCCGACCCTGCTTAGCTTCCGAGATCAGACGAGATCGGGCGCGTTCAGGGTGGTATGGCCGTAGACGGGGGCGGGGACGGCGGGCTGCCTCTTGAGGCCCACTTTCGCTGGCGCTTGCGCCTCACCGCCAGCCTGGCGGTCAGCCCGCCCCGGCAGGACCCCGTCGCCCGCCCAGGCAGGGGGAACGGAGGTCTCGGGTACCGGGCGGTGGCGGAGGCGGAGGGTTTGGCCACCCCCTCCCAGCCGAGGGCGGGCGTGAGCCAGCGAACCCTTCGGCGCTTGGCGCCCCGCCCAAGATCCGGCCCGTCGCTCACAGGGACGTGGCCCCGGAGGCTTCAGGGCCCGGGGCCCGCGGTCCCTTGGGCATCGCCCCTGCCCGCCCACGCGGCGCTAGGCGCCGCCGAGCCGCAGCCCGGGCCGGCCCTCCTGCCCGACAGCAGCTGGCCCGAAGCCACTGGGAGCCACCATCGTGTCGCCACGGCCCCTCAGCCCCGGCGAGGCCACCCTTGCCCGCACACCACCCGCCGAGCTCAGGAGCCCGCCCCTGGCGGCCGGCAGGCCCGGGGAAGCGGCCCCTGCCCTCGATCCCGCTCCCGCACCCGGCCGCGGCGGCGACACGGCGGGGGGCGGGGCTTTTGCCGGAGGGAGCTGTGGAGGGACACACCCACCGGCACACAGGTGGCGGCACCGGGGCGGGGCGCCGGTGGGGGCGGCCAGGTGCAGGTCGAGGGGCTCGCTGGCCGAAGGGACGGCAACCGGGCCCGCGGCGGAGCCTGGGTCCGGGCCAGGCACCCCGGGGGCGTCTGGGGTGCGGCTGCCTTCCAGGGCCGCCTTCTGGCCGCCTGGCGGGCCGGGCCGGCGGGGAGCGCCCCCTCCGGCGCGCGCGCCGTGGTGGGAGGGGCCTGAGGAGGCGGGGCCTGCAGCGGGGCCCCGGCGCGGGCGGAGCCGGCGGCCACCGCCCGCGGGCGAGTTAAAGGAGAAGGCGGAGCGGGAGGCAAAAAGCCTACAGCACCCGGTATTCCCAGGCGGTCTCCCATCCAAGTACTAACCAGGCCCGACCCTGCTTAGCTTCCGAGATCAGACGAGATCGGGCGCGTTCAGGGTGGTATGGCCGTAGACGGGGGCGGGGACGGCGGGCTGCCTCTTGAGGCCCACTTTCGCTGGCGCTTGCGCCTCACCGCCAGCCTGGCGGTCAGCCCGCCCCGGCAGGACCCCGTCGCCCGCCCAGGCAGGGGGAACGGAGGTCTCGGGTACTGGGCGGTGGGGGAGGCGGAGGGTTTGGCCACCCCCTCCCAGCCGAGGGCGGGCGTGACCCAGCGAACCCTTCGGCGCTTGGCGCCCCGCCCAAGATCCGGCCCGTCGCTCACAGGGACGTGGCCCCGGAGGCTTCAGGGCCCGGGGCCCGCGGCCCATTGGGCATCGCCCCTGCCCGCCCACGCGGCGCTAGGCGCCGCCCAGCCGCAGCCCGGGCCGGCCCTCCTGCCCGACAGCAGCTGGCCCGAAGCCAGTGGGAGCCACCATCGTGTCGCCACGGCCCCTCAGCCCCGGCGAGGCCACCCTTGCCCGCACACCACCCGCCGAGCTCAGGAGCCCGCCCCTGGCGGCCGGCAGGCCCGGGGAAGCGGCCCCTGCCCTCGATCCCGCTCCCGCACCCGGCCGCGGCGGCGACACGGCGGGGGGCGGGGCTTTTGCCGGAGGGAGCTGTGGAGGGACACACCCACCGGCACACAGGTGGCGGCACCGGGGCGGGGCGCCGGTGGGGGCGGCCAGGTGCAGGTCGAGGGGCTCGCTGGCCGAAGGGACGGCAACCGGGCCCGCGGCGGAGCCTGGGTCCGGGCCAGGCACCCCGGGGGCGTCTGGGGTGCGGCTGCCTTCCAGGGCCGCCTTCTGGCCGCCTGGCGGGCCGGGCCGGCGGGGAGCGCCCCCTCCGGCGCGCGCGCCGTGGTGGGAGGGGCCTGAGGAGGCGGGGCCTGCAGCGGGGCCCCGGCGCGGGCGGAGCCGGCGGCCACCGCCCGCGGGCGAGTTAAAGGAGAAGGCGGAGCGGGAGGCAAAAAGCCTACAGCACCCGGTATTCCCAGGCGGTCTCCCATCCAAGTACTAACCAGACCCGACCCTGCTTAGCTTCCGAGATCAGACGAGATCGGGCGCGTTCAGGGTGGTATGGCCGTAGACGGGGGCGGGGACGGCGGGCTGCCTCTTGAGGCCCACTTTCGCTGGCGCTTGCGCCTCACCGCCAGCCTGGCGGTCAGCCCGCCCCGGCAGGACCCCGTCGCCCGCCCAGGCAGGGGGAACGGAGGTCTCGGGTACCGGGCGGTGGCGGAGGCGGAGGGTTTGGCCACCCCCTCCCAGCCGAGGGCGGGCGTGAGCCAGCGAACCCTTCGGCGCTTGGCGCCCCGCCCAAGATCCGGCCCGTGGCTCACAGGGACGTGGCCCCGGAGGCTTCAGGGCCCGGGGACCGCGGCCCCTTGGGCATCGCCCCTGCCCGCCCACGCGGCGCTAGGCGCCGCCCAGCCGCAGTCCGGGCCGGCCCTCCTGCCCGACAGCAGCTGGCCCGAAGCCAGTGGGAGCCACCATCGTGTCGCCACGGCCCCTCAGCCCCGGCGAGGCCACCCTTGCCCGCACACCACCCGCCGAGCTCAGGAGCCCGCCCCTGGCGGCCGGCAGGCCCGGGGAAGCGGCCCCTGCCCTCGATCCCGCTCCCGCACCCGGCCGCGGCGGCGACACGGCGGGGGGCGGGGCTTTTGCCGGAGGGAGCTGTGGAGGGACACACCCACCGGCACACAGGTGGCGGCACCGGGGCGGGGCGCCGGTGGGGGCGGCCAGGTGCAGGTCGAGGGGCTCGCTGGCCGAAGGGACGGCAACCGGGCCCGCGGCGGAGCCTGGGTCCGGGCCAGGCACCCCGGGGGCGTCTGGGGTGCGGCTGCCTTCCAGGGCCGCCTTCTGGCCGCCTGGCGGGCCGGGCCGGCGGGGAGCGCCCCCTCCGGCGCGCGCGCCGTGGTGGGAGGGGCCTGAGGAGGCGGGGCCTGCAGCGGGGCCCCGGCGCGGGCGGAGCCGGCGGCCACCGCCCGCGGGCGAGTTAAAGGAGAAGGCGGAGCGGGAGGCAAAAAGCCTACAGCACCCGGTATTCCCAGGCGGTCTCCCATCCAAGTACTAACCAGGCCCGACCCTGCTTAGCTTCCGAGATCAGACGAGATCTTGCGCGTTCAGGGTGGTATGGCCGTAGACAGGGGCGGGGACGGCGGGCTGCCTCTTGAGGCCCACTTTCGCTGGCGCTTGCGCCTCACCGCCAGCCTGGCGGTCAGCCCGCCCCGGCAGGACCCCGTCGCCCGCCCAGGCAGGGGGAACGGAGGTCTCGGGTACCGGGCGGTGGCGGAGGCGGAGGGTTTGGCCAGCCCCTCCCAGCCGAGGGCGGGCGTGACCCAGCGAACCCTTCGGCGCTTGGCGCCCCGCCCAAGATCCGGCCCGTGGCTCACAGGGACGTGGCCCCGGAGGCTTCAGGGCCCGGGGCCCGCGGTCCCTTGGGCATCGCCCCTGCCCGCCCACGCGGCGCTAGGCGCCGCCCAGCCGCAGCCCGGGCCGGCCCTCCTGCCCGACAGCAGCTGGCCCGAAGCCACTGGGAGCCACCATCGTGTCGCCACGGCCCCTCAGCCCCGGCGAGGCCACCCTTGCCCGCACACCACCCGCCGAGCTCAGGAGCCCGCCCCTGGCGGCCGGCAGGCCCGGGGAAGCGGCCCCTGCCCTCGATCCCGCTCCCGCACACGGCCGCGGCGGCGACACGGCGGGGGGCGGGGCTTTTGCCGGAGGGAGCTGTGGAGGGACACACCCACCGGCACACAGGTGGCGGCACCGGGGCGGGGCGCCGGTGGGGGCGGCCAGGTGCAGGTCGAGGGGCTCGCTGGCCGAAGGGACGGCAACCGGGCCCGCGGCGGAGCCTGGGTCCGGGCCAGGCACCCCGGGGGCGTCTGGGGTGCGGCTGCCTTCCAGGGCCGCCTTCTGGCCGCCTGGCGGGCCGGGCCGGCGGGGAGCGCCCCCTCCGGCGCGCGCGCCGTGGTGGGAGGGGCCTGAGGAGGCGGGGCCTGCAGCGGGGCCCCGGCGCGGGCGGAGCCGGCGGCCACCGCCCGCGGGCGAGTTAAAGGAGAAGGCGGAGCGGGAGGCAAAAAGCCTACAGCACCCGGTATTCCCAGGCGGTCTCCCATCCAAGTACTAACCAGGCCCGACCCTGCTTAGCTTCCGAGATCAGACGAGATCGGGCGCGTTCAGGGTGGTATGGCCGTAGACGGGGGCGGGGACGGCGGGCTGCCTCTTGAGGCCCACTTTCGCTGGCGCTTGCGCCTCACCGCCAGCCTGGCGGTCAGCCCGCCCCGGCAGGACCCCGTCGCCCGCCCAGGCAGGGGGAACGGAGGTCTCGGGTACCGGGCGGTGGCGGAGGCGGAGGGTTTGGCCACCCCCTCCCAGCCGAGGGTGGGCGTGAGCCAGCGAACCCTTCGGCGCTTGGCGCCCCGCCCAAGATCCGGCCCGTCGCTCACAGGGACGTGGCCCCGGAGGCTTCAGGGCCCGGGGCCCGCGGCCCCTTGGGCATCGCCCCTGCCCGCCCACGCGGCGCTAGGCGCCGCCCAGCCGCAGCCCGGGCCGGCCCTCCTGCCCGACAGCAGCTGGCCCGAAGCCAGTGGGAGCCACCATCGTGTCGCCACGGCCCCTCAGCCCCGGCGAGGCCACCCTTGCCCGCACACCACCCGCCGAGCTCAGGAGCCCGCCCCTGGCGGCCGGCAGGCCCGGGGAAGCGGCCCCTGCCCTCGATCCCGCTCCCGCACCCGGCCGCGGCGGCGACACGGCGGGGGGCGGGGCTTTTGCTGGAGGGAGCTGTGGAGGGACACACCCACCGGCACACAGGTGGCGGCACCGGGGCGGGGCGCCGGTGGGGGCGGCCAGGTGCAGGTCGAGGGGCTCGCTGGCCGAAGGGACGGCAACCGGGCCCGCGGCGGAGCCTGGGTCCGGGCCAGGCACCCCGGGGGCGTCTGGGGTGCGGCTGCCTTCCAGGGCCGCCTTCTGGCCGCCTGGCGGCCCGGGCCGGCGGGGAGCGCCCCCTCCGGCGCGCGCGCCGTGGTGGGAGGGGCCTGAGGAGGCGGGGCCTGCAGCGGGGCCCCGGCGCGGGCGGAGCCGGCGGCCACCGCCCGCGGGCGAGTTAAAGGAGAAGGCGGAGCGGGAGGCAAAAAGCCTACAGCACCCGGTATTCCCAGGCGGTCTCCCATCCAAGTACTAACCAGACCCGACCCTGCTTAGCTTCCGAGATCAGACGAGATCGGGCGCGTTCAGGGTGGTATGGCCGTAGACGGGGGCGGGGACGGCGGGCTGCCTCTTGAGGCCCACTTTCGCTGGCGCTTGCGCCTCACCGCCAGCCTGGCGGTCAGCCCGCCCCGGCAGGACCCCGTCGCCCGCCCAGGCAGGGGGAACGGAGGTCTCGGGTACCGGGCGGTGGCGGAGGCGGAGGGTTTGGCCACCCCCTCCCAGCCGAGGGCGGGCGTGAGCCAGCGAACCCTTCGGCGCTTGGCGCCCCGCCCAAGATCCGGCCCGTGGCTCACAGGGACGTGGCCCCGGAGGCTTCAGGGCCCGGGGACCGCGGCCCCTTAGGCATCGCCCCTGCCCGCCCACGCGGCGCTAGGCACCGCCCAGCCGCAGTCCGGGCCGGCCCTCCTGCCCGACAGCAGCTGGCCCGAAGCCAGTGGGAGCCACCATCGTGTCGCCACGGCCCCTCAGCCCCGGCGAGGCCACCCTTGCCCGCACACCACCCGCCGAGCTCAGGAGCCCGCCCCTGGCGGCCGGCAGGCCCGGGGAAGCGGCCCCTGCCCTCGATCCCGCTCCCGCACCCGGCCGCGGCGGCGACACGGCGGGGGGCGGGGCTTTTGCCGGAGGGAGCTGTGGAGGGACACACCCACCGGCACACAGGTGGCGGCACCGGGGCGGGGCGCCGGTGGGGGCGGCCAGGTGCAGGTCGAGGGGCTCGCTGGCCGAAGGGACGGCAACCGGGCCCGCGGCGGAGCCTGGGTCCGGGCCAGGCACCCCGGGGGCGTCTGGGGTGCGGCTGCCTTCCAGGGCCGCCTTCTGGCCGCCTGGCGGGCCGGGCCGTCGGGGAGCGCCCCCTCCGGCGCGCGCGCCGTGGTGGGAGGGGCCTGAGGAGGCGGGGCCTGCAGCGGGGCCCCGGCGCGGGCGGAGCCGGCGGCCACCGCCCGCGGGCGAGTTAAAGGAGAAGGCGGAGCGGGAGGCAAAAAGCCTACAGCACCCGGTATTCCCAGGCGGTGTCCCATCCAAGTACTAACCAGACCCGACCCTGCTTAGCTTCCGAGATCAGACGAGATCGGGCGCGTTCAGGGTGGTATGGCCGTAGACGGGGGCGGGGACGGCGGGCTGCCTCTTGAGGCCCACTTTCGCTGGCGCTTGCGCCTCACCGCCAGCCTGGCGGTCAGCCCGCCCCGGCAGGACCCCGTCGCCCGCCCAGGCAGGGGGAACGGAGGTCTCGGGTACCGGGCGGTGGCGGAGGCGGAGGGTTTGGCCACCCCCTCCCAGCCGAGGGCGGGCGTGAGCCAGCGAACCCTTCGGCGCTTGGCGCCCCGCCCAAGATCCGGCCCGTGGCTCACAGGGACGTGGCCCCGGAGGCTTCAGGGCCCGGGGACCGCGGCCCCTTGGGCATCGCCCCTGCCCGCCCACGCGGCGCTAGGCACCGCCCAGCCGCAGTCCGGGCCGGCCCTCCTGCCCGACAGCAGCTGGCCCGAAGCCAGTGGGAGCCACCATCGTGTCGCCACGGCCCCTCAGCCCCGGCGAGGCCACCCTTGCCCGCACACCACCCGCCGAGCTCAGGAGCCCGCCCCTGGCGGCCGGCAGGCCCGGGGAAGCGGCCCCTGCCCTCGATCCCGCTCCCGCACCCGGCCGCGGCGGCGACACGGCGGGGGGCGGGGCTTTTGCCGGAGGGAGCTGTGGAGGGACACACCCACCGGCACACAGGTGGCGGCACCGGGGCGGGGCGCCGGTGGGGGCGGCCAGGTGCAGGTCGAGGGGCTCGCTGGCCGAAGGGACGGCAACCGGGCCCGCGGCGGAGCCTGGGTCCGGGCCAGGCACCCCGGGGGCGTCTGGGGTGCGGCTGCCTTCCAGGGCCGCCTTCTGGCCGCCTGGCGGGCCGGGCCGGCGGGGAGCGCCCCCTCCGGCGCGCGCGCCGTGGTGGGAGGGGCCTGAGGAGGCGGGGCCTGCAGCGGGGCCCCGGCGCGGGCGGAGCCGGCGGCCACCGCCCGCGGGCGAGTTAAAGGAGAAGGCGGAGCGGGAGGCAAAAAGCCTACAGCACCCGGTATTCCCAGGCGGTCTCCCATCCAAGTACTAACCAGGCCCGACCCTGCTTAGCTTCCGAGATCAGACGAGATCTTGCGCGTTCAGGGTGGTATGGCCGTAGACAGGGGCGGGGACGGCGGGCTGCCTCTTGAGGCCCACTTTCGCTGGCGCTTGCGCCTCACCGCCAGCCTGGCGGTCAGCCCGCCCCGGCAGGACCCCGTCGCCCGCCCAGGCAGGGGGAACGGAGGTCTCGGGTACCGGGCGGTGGCGGAGGCGGAGGGTTTGGCCACCCCCTCCCAGCCGAGGGCGGGCGTGACCCAGCGAACCCTTCGGCGCTTGGCGCCCCGCCCAAGATCCGGCCCGTGGCTCACAGGGACGTGGCCCCGGAGGCTTCAGGGCCCGGGGCCCGCGGTCCCTTGGGCATCGCCCCTGCCCGCCCACGCGGCGCTAGGCGCCGCCCAGCCGCAGCCCGGGCCGGCCCTCCTGCCCGACAGCAGCTGGCCCGAAGCCACTGGGAGCCACCATCGTGTCGCCACGGCCCCTCAGCCCCGGCGAGGCCACCCTTGCCCGCACACCACCCGCCGAGCTCAGGAGCCCGCCCCTGGCGGCCGGCAGGCCCGGGGAAGCGGCCCCTGCCCTCGATCCCGCTCCCGCACACGGCCGCGGCGGCGACACGGCGGGGGGCGGGGCTTTTGCCGGAGGGAGCTGTGGAGGGACACACCCACCGGCACACAGGTGGCGGCACCGGGGCGGGGCGCCGGTGGGGGCGGCCAGGTGCAGGTCGAGGGGCTCGCTGGCCGAAGGGACGGCAACCGGGCCCGCGGCGGAGCCTGGGTCCGGGCCAGGCACCCCGGGGGCGTCTGGGGTGCGGCTGCCTTCCAGGGCCGCCTTCTGGCCGCCTGGCGGGCCGGGCCGGCGGGGAGCGCCCCCTCCGGCGCGCGCGCCGTGGTGGGAGGGGCCTGAGGAGGCGGGGCCTGCAGCGGGGCCCCGGCGCGGGCGGAGCCGGCGGCCACCGCCCGCGGGCGAGTTAAAGGAGAAGGCGGAGCGGGAGGCAAAAAGCCTACAGCACCCGGTATTCCCAGGCGGTCTCCCATCCAAGTACTAACCAGGCCCGACCCTGCTTAGCTTCCGAGATCAGACGAGATCGGGCGCGTTCAGGGTGGTATGGCCGTAGACGGGGGCGGGGACGGCGGGCTGCCTCTTGAGGCCCACTTTCGCTGGCGCTTGCGCCTCACCGCCAGCCTGGCGGTCAGCCCGCCCCGGCAGGACCCCGTCGCCCGCCCAGGCAGGGGGAACGGAGGTCTCGGGTACCGGGCGGTGGCGGAGGCGGAGGGTTTGGCCACCCCCTCCCAGCCGAGGGCGGGCGTGACCCAGCGAACCCTTCGGCGCTTGACGCCCCGCCCAAGATCCGGCCCGTCGCTCACAGGGACGTGGCCCCGGAGGCTTCAGGGCCCGGGGCCCGCGGTCCCTTGGGCATCGCCCCTGCCCGCCCACGCGGCGCTAGGCGCCGCCCAGCCGCAGCCCGGGCCGGCCCTCCTGCCCGACAGCAGCTGGCCCGAAGCCAGTGGGAGCCACCATCGTGTCGCCACGGCCCCTCAGCCCCGGCGAGGCCACCCTTGCCCGCACACCACCCGCCGAGCTCAGGAGCCCGGCCCTGGAGGCCGGCAGGCCCGGGGAAGCGGCCCCTGCCCTCGATCCCGCTCCCGCACCCGGCCGCGGCGGCGACACGGCGGGGGGCGGGGCTTTTGCCGGAGGGAGCTGTGGAGGGACACACCCACCGGCACACAGGTGGCGGCACCGGGGCGGGGCGCCGGTGGGGGCGGCCAGGTGCAGGTCGAGGGGCTCGCTGGCCGAAGGGACGGCAACCGGGCCCGCGGCGGAGCCTGGGTCCGGGCCAGGCACCCCGGGGGCGTCTGGGGTGCGGCTGCCTTCCAGGGCCGCCTTCTGGCCGCCTGGCGGGCCGGGCCGTCGGGGAGCGCCCCCTCCGGCGCGCGCGCCGTGGTGGGAGGGGCCTGAGGAGGCGGGGCCTGCAGCGGGGCCCCGGCGCGGGCGGAGCCGGCGGCCACCGCCCGCGGGCGAGTTAAAGGAGAAGGCGGAGCGGGAGGCAAAAAGCCTACAGCACCCGGTATTCCCAGGCGGTCTCCCATCCAAGTACTAACCAGGCCCGACCCTGCTTAGCTTCCGAGATCAGACGAGATCGGGCGCGTTCAGGGTGGTATGGCCGTAGACGGGGGCGGGGACGGCGGGCTGCCTCTTGAGGCCCACTTTCGCTGGCGCTTGCGCCTCACCGCCAGCCTGGCGGTCAGCCCGCCCCGGCAGGACCCCGTCGCCCGCCCAGGCAGGGGGAACGGAGGTCTCGGGTACCGGGCGGTGGCGGAGGCGGAGGGTTTGGCCACCCCCTCCCAGCCGAGGGCGGGCGTGAGCCAGCGAACCCTTCGGCGCTTGGCGCCCCGCCCAAGATCCGGCCCGTGGCTCACAGGGACGTGGCCCCGGAGGCTTCAGGGCCCGGGGACCGCGGCCCCTTGGGCATCGCCCCTGCCCGCCCACGCGGCGCTAGGCGCCGCCCAGCCGCAGTCCGGGCCGGCCCTCCTGCCCGACAGCAGCTGGCCCGAAGCCAGTGGGAGCCACCATCGTGTCGCCACGGCCCCTCAGCCCCGGCGAGGCCACCCTTGCCCGCACACCACCCGCCGAGCTCAGGAGCCCGCCCCTGGCGGCCGGCAGGCCCGGGGAAGCGGCCCCTGCCCTCGATCCCGCTCCCGCACCCGGCCGCGGCGGCGACACGGCGGGGGGCGGGGCTTTTGCCGGAGGGAGCTGTGGAGGGACACACCCACCGGCACACAGGTGGCGGCACCGGGGCGGGGCGCCGGTGGGGGCGGCCAGGTGCAGGTCGAGGGGCTCGCTGGCCGAAGGGACGGCAACCGGGCCCGCGGCGGAGCCTGGGTCCGGGCCAGGCACCCCGGGGGCGTCTGGGGTGCGGCTGCCTTCCAGGGCCGCCTTCTGGCCGCCTGGCGGGCCGGGCCGGCGGGGAGCGCCCCCTCCGGCGCGCGCGCCGTGGTGGGAGGGGCCTGAGGAGGCGGGGCCTGCAGCGGGGCCCCGGCGCGGGCGGAGCCGGCGGCCACCGCCCGCGGGCGAGTTAAAGGAGAAGGCGGAGCGGGAGGCAAAAAGCCTACAGCACCCGGTATTCCCAGGCGGTCTCCCATCCAAGTACTAACCAGGCCCGACCCTGCTTAGCTTCCGAGATCAGACGAGATCGGGCGCGTTCAGGGTGGTATGGCCGTAGACGGGGGCGGGGACGGCGGGCTGCCTCTTGAGGCCCACTTTCGCTGGCGCTTGCGCCTCACCGCCAGCCTGGCGGTCAGCCCGCCCCGGCAGGACCCCGTCGCCCGCCCAGGCAGGGGGAACGGAGGTCTCGGGTACCGGGCGGTGGCGGAGGCGGAGGGTTTGGCCACCCCCTCCCAGCCGAGGGCGGGCGTGACCCAGCGAACCCTTCGGCGCTTGACGCCCCGCCCAAGATCCGGCCCGTCGCTCACAGGGACGTGGCCCCGGAGGCTTCAGGGCCCGGGGCCCGCGGTCCCTTGGGCATCGCCCCTGCCCGCCCACGCGGCGCTAGGCGCCGCCCAGCCGCAGCCCGGGCCGGCCCTCCTGCCCGACAGCAGCTGGCCCGAAGCCAGTGGGAGCCACCATCGTGTCGCCACGGCCCCTCAGCCCCGGCGAGGCCACCCTTGCCCGCACACCACCCGCCGAGCTCAGGAGCCCGCCCCTGGAGGCCGGCAGGCCCGGGGAAGCGGCCCCTGCCCTCGATCCCGCTCCCGCACCCGGCCGCGGCGGCGACACGGCGGGGGGCGGGGCTTTTGCCGGAGGGAGCTGTGGAGGGACACACCCACCGGCACACAGGTGGCGGCACCGGGGCGGGGCGCCGGTGGGGGCGGCCAGGTGCAGGTCGAGGGGCTCGCTGGCCGAAGGGACGGCAACCGGGCCCGCGGCGGAGCCTGGGTCCGGGCCAGGCACCCCGGGGGCGTCTGGGGTGCAGCTGCCTTCCAGGGCCGCCTTCTGGCCGCCCGGCGGGCCGGGCCGTCGGGGAGCGCCCCCTCCGGCGCGCGCGCCGTGGTGGGAGGGGCCTGAGGAGGCGGGGCCTGCAGCGGGGCCCCGGCGCGGGCGGAGCCGGCGGCCACCGCCCGCGGGCGTGTTAAAGGAGAAGGCGGAGCGGGAGGCAAAAAGCCTACAGCACCCGGTATTCCCAGGCGGTCTCCCATCCAAGTACTAACCAGGCCCGACCCTGCTTAGCTTCCGAGATCAGACGAGATCGGGCGCGTTCAGGGTGGTATGGCCGTAGACGGGGGCGGGGACGGCGGGCTGCCTCTTGAGGCCCACTTTCGCTGGCGCTTGCGCCTCACCGCCAGCCTGGCGGTCAGCCCGCCCCGGCAGGACCCCGTCGCCCGCCCAGGCAGGGGGAACGGAGGTCTCGGGTACCGGGCGGTGGCGGAGGCGGAGGGTTTGGCCACCCCCTCCCAGCCGAGGGCGGGCGTGAGCCAGCGAACCCTTCGGCGCTTGGCGCCCCGCCCAAGATCCGGCCCGTCGCTCACAGGGACGTGGCCCCGGAGGCTTCAGGGCCCGGGGCCCGCGGTCCCTTGGGCATCGCCCCTGCCCGCCCACGCGGCGCTAGGCGCCGCCCAGCCGCAGCCCGGGCCAGCCCTCCTGCCCGACAGCAGCTGGCCCGAAGCCACTGGGAGCCACCATCGTGTCGCCACGGCCCCTCAGCCCCGGCGAGGCCACCCTTGCCCGCACACCACCCGCCGAGCTCAGGAGCCCGCCCCTGGAGGCCGGCAGGCCCGGGGAAGCGGCCCCTGCCCTCGATCCCGCTCCCGCACCCGGCCGCGGCGGCGACACGGCGGGGGGCGGGGCTTTTGCCGGAGGGAGCTGTGGAGGGACACACCCACCGGCACACAGGTGGCGGCACCGGGGCGGGGCGCCGGTGGGGGCGGCCAGGTGCAGGTCGAGGGGCTCGCTGGCCGAAGGGACGGCAACCGGGCCCGCGGCGGAGCCTGGGTCCGGGCCAGGCACCCCGGGGGCGTCTGGGGTGCGGCTGCCTTCCAGGGCCGCCTTCTGGCCGCCTGGCGGGCCGGGCCGGCGGGGAGCGCCCCCTCCGGCGCGCGCGCCGTGGTGGGAGGGGCCTGAGGAGGCGGGGCCTGCAGCGGGGCCCCGGCGCGGGCGGAGCCGGCGGCCACCGCCCGCGGGCGAGTTAAAGGAGAAGGCGGAGCGGGAGGCAAAAAGCCTACAGCACCCGGTATTCCCAGGCGGTCTCCCATCCAAGTACTAACCAGGCCCGACCCTGCTTAGCTTCCGAGATCAGACGAGATCGGGCGCGTTCAGGGTGGTATGGCCGTAGACGGGGGCGTGGACGGCGGGCTGCCTCTTGAGGCCCACTTTCGCTGGCGCTTGCGCCTCACCGCCAGCCTGGCGGTCAGCCCGCCCCGGCAGGACCCCGTCGCCCGCCCAGGCAGGGGGAACGGAGGTCTCGGGTACCGGGCGGTGGCGGAGGCGGAGGGTTTGGCCACCCCCTCCCAGCCGAGGGCGGGCGTGACCCAGCGAACCCTTCGGCGCTTGACGCCCCGCCCAAGATCCGGCCCGTCGCTCACAGGGACGTGGCCCCGGAGGCTTCAGGGCCCGGGGCCCGCGGTCCCTTGGGCATCGCCCCTGCCCGCCCACGCGGCGCTAGGCGCCGCCCAGCCGCAGCCCGGGCCGGCCCTCCTGCCCGACAGCAGCTGGCCCGAAGCCAGTGGGAGCCACCATCGTGTCGCCACGGCCCCTCAGCCCCGGCGAGGCCACCCTTGCCCGCACACCACCCGCCGAGCTCAGGAGCCCGCCCCTGGCGGCCGGCAGGCCCGGGGAAGCGGCCCCTGCCCTCGATCCCGCTCCCGCACCCGGCCGCGACGGCGACACGGCGGGGGGCGGGGCTTTTGCCGGAGGGAGCTGTGGAGGGACACACCCACCGGCACACAGGTGGCGGCACCGGGGCGGGGCGCCGGTGGGGGCGGCCAGGTGCAGGTCGAGGGGCTCGCTGGCCGAAGGGACGGCAACAGGGCCCGCGGCGGAGCCTGGGTCCGGGCCAGGCACCCCGGGGGCGTCTGGGGTGCGGCTGCCTTCCAGGGCCGCCTTCTGGCCGCCTGGCGGGCCGGGCCGGCGGGGAGCGCCCCCTCCGGCGCGCGCGCCGTGGTGGGAGGGGCCTGAGGAGGCGGGGCCTGCAGCGGGGCCCCGGCGCGGGCGGAGCCGGCGGCCACCGCCCGCGGGCGAGTTAAAGGAGAAGGCGGAGCGGGAGGCAAAAAGCCTACAGCACCCGGTATTCCCAGGCGGTGTCCCATCCAAGTACTAACCAGACCCGACCCTGCTTAGCTTCCGAGATCAGACGAGATCGGGCGCGTTCAGGGTGGTATGGCCGTAGACGGGGGCGGGGACGGCGGGCTGCCTCTTGAGGCCCACTTTCGCTGGCGCTTGCGCCTCACCGCCAGCCTGGCGGTCAGCCCGCCCCGGCAGGACCCCGTCGCCCGCCCAGGCAGGGGGAACGGAGGTCTCGGGTACCGGGCGGTGGCGGAGGCGGAGGGTTTGGCCACCCCCTCCCAGCCGAGGGCGGGCGTGAGCCAGCGAACCCTTCGGCGCTTGGCGCCCCGCCCAAGATCCGGCCCGTCGCTCACAGGGACGTGGCCCCGGAGGCTTCAGGGCCCGGGGCCCGCGGTCCCTTGGGCATCGCCCCTGCCCGCCCACGCGGCGCTAGGCGCCGCCGAGCCGCAGCCCGGGCCGGCCCTCCTGCCCGACAGCAGCTGGCCCGAAGCCACTGGGAGCCACCATCGTGTCGCCACGGCCCCTCAGCCCCGGCGAGGCCACCCTTGCCCGCACACCACCCGCCGAGCTCAGGAGCCCGCCCCTGGCGGCCGGCAGGCCCGGGGAAGCGGCCCCTGCCCTCGATCCCGCTCCCGCACCCGGCCGCGTCGGCGACACGGCGGGGGGCGGGGCTTTTGCCGGAGGGAGCTGTGGAGGGACACACCCACCGGCACACAGGTGGCGGCACCGGGGCGGGGCGCCGGTGGGGGCGGCCAGGTGCAGGTCGAGGGGCTCGCTGGCCGAAGGGACGGCAACCGGGCCCGCGGCGGAGCCTGGGTCCGGGCCAGGCACCCCGGGGGCGTCTGGGGTGCGGCTGCCTTCCAGGGCCGCCTTCTGGCCGCCTGGCGGGCCGGGCCGTCGGGGAGCGCCCCCTCCGGCGCGCGCGCCGTGGTGGGAGGGGCCTGAGGAGGCGGGGCCTGCAGCGGGGCCCCGGCGCGGGCGGAGCCGGCGGCCACCGCCCGCGGGCGAGTTAAAGGAGAAGGCGGAGCGGGAGGCAAAAAGCCTACAGCACCCGGTATTCCCAGGCGGTCTCCCATCCAAGTACTAACCAGGCCCGACCCTGCTTAGCTTCCGAGATCAGACGAGATCGGGCGCGTTCAGGGTGGTATGGCCGTAGACGGGGGCGGGGACGGCGGGCTGCCTCTTGAGGCCCACTTTCGCTGGCACTTGCGCCTCACCGCCAGCCTGGCGGTCAGCCCGCCCCGGCAGGACCCCGTCGCCCGCCCAGGCAGGGGGAACGGAGGTCTCGGGTACCGGGCGGTGGCGGAGGCGGAGGGTTTGGCCACCCCCTCCCAGCCGAGGGCGGGCGTGACCCAGCGAACCCTTCGGCGCTTGGCGCCCCGCCCAAGATCCGGCCCGTCGCTCACAGGGACGTGGCCCCGGAGGCTTCAGGGCCCGGGGCCCGCGGTCCCTTGGGCATCGCCCCTGCCCGCCCACGCGGCGCTAGGCGCCGCCCAGCCGCAGCCCGGGCCGGCCCTCCTGCCCGACAGCAGCTGGCCCGAAGCCACTGGGAGCCACCATCGTGTCGCCACGGCCCCTCAGCCCCGGCGAGGCCACCCTTGCCCGCACACCACCCGCCGAGCTCAGGAGCCCGCCCCTGGCGGCCGGCAGGCCCGGGGAAGCGGCCCCTGCCCTCGATCCCGCTCCCGCACCCGGCCGCGGCGGCGACACGGCGGGGGGCGGGGCTTTTGCCGGAGGGAGCTGTGGAGGGACACACCCACCGGCACACAGGTGGCGGCACCGGGGCGGGGCGCCGGTGGGGGCGGCCAGGTGCAGGTCGAGGGGCTCGCTGGCCGAAGGGACGGCAACCGGGCCCGCGGCGGAGCCTGGGTCCGGGCCAGGCACCCCGGGGGCGTCTGGGGTGCGGCTGCCTTCCAGGGCCGCCTTCTGGCCGCCTGGCGGGCCGGGCCGGCGGGGAGCGCCCCCTCCGGCGCGCGCGCCGTGGTGCGAGGGGCCTGAGGAGGCGGGGCCTGCAGCGGGGCCCCGGCGCGGGCGGAGCCGGCGGCCACCGCCCGCGGGCGAGTTAAAGGAGAAGGCGGAGCGGGAGGCAAAAAGCCTACAGCACCCGGTATTCCCAGGCGGTCTCCCATCCAAGTACTAACCAGGCCCGACCCTGCTTAGCTTCCGAGATCAGACGAGATCGGGCGCGTTCAGGGTGGTATGGCCGTAGACGGGGGCGGGGACGGCGGGCTGCCTCTTGAGGCCCACTTTCGCTGGCGCTTGCGCCTCACCGCCAGCCTGGCGGTCAGCCCGCCCCGGCAGGACCCCGTCGCCCGCCCAGGCAGGGGGAACGGAGGTCTCGGGTACCGGGCGGTGGCGGAGGCGGAGGGTTTGGCCACCCCCTCCCAGCCGAGGGCGGGCGTGACCCAGCGAACCCTTCGGCGCTTGGCGCCCCGCCCAAGATCCGGCCCGTGGCTCACAGGGACGTGGCCCCGGAGGCTTCAGGGCCCGGGGCCCGCGGCCCCTTGGGCATCGCCCCTGCCCGCCCACGCGGCGCTAGGCGCCGCCCAGCCGCAGTCCGGGCCGGCCCTCCTGCCCGACAGCAGCTGGCCCGAAGCCAGTGGGAGCCACCATCGTGTCGCCACGGCCCCTCAGCCCCGGCGAGGCCACCCTTGCCCGCACACCACCCGCCGAGCTCAGGAGCCCGCCCCTGGCGGCCGGCAGGCACGGGGAAGCGGCCCCTGCCCTCGATCCCGCTCCCGCACCCGGCCGCGGCGGCGACACGGCGGGGGGCGGGGCTTTTGCCGGAGGGAGCTGTGGAGGGACACACCCACCGGCACACAGGTGGCGGCACCGGGGCGGGGCGCCGGTGGGGGCGGCCAGGTGCAGGTCGAGGGGCTCGCTGGCCGAAGGGACGGCAACCGGGCCCGCGGCGGAGCCTGGGTCCGGGCCAGGCACCCCGGGGGCGTCTGGGGTGCGGCTGCCTTCCAGGGCCGCCTTCTGGCCGCCTGGCGGGCCGGGCCGGCGGGGAGCGCCCCCTCCGGCGAGCGCCCCATGGTGGGAGGGGCCGGAGGAGGCGGGGCCTGCAGCGGGGCCCCGGCGCGGGCGGAGCCGGCGGCCACCGCCCGCGGGCGAGTTAAAGGAGAAGGCGGAGCGGGAGGCAAAAAGCCTACAGCACCCGGTATTCCCAGGCGGTCTCCCATCCAAGTACTAACCAGGCCCGACCCTGCTTAGCTTCCGAGATCAGACGAGATCGGGCGCGTTCAGGGTGGTATGGCCGTAGACGGCGGCGGGGACGGCGGGCTGCCTCTTGAGGCCCACTTTCGCTGGCGCTTGCGCCTCACCGCCAGCCTGGCGGTCAGCCCGCCCCGGCAGGACCCCGTCGCCCGCCCAGGCAGGGGGAACGGAGGTCTCGGGTACCGGGCGGTGGCGGAGGCGGAGGGTTTGGCCACCCCCTCCCAGCCGAGGGCGGGCGTGACCCAGCGAACCCTTCGGCGCTTGGCGCCCCGCCCAAGATCCGGCCCGTGGCTCACAGGGACGTGGCCCCGGAGGCTTCAGGGCCCGGGGCCCGCGGCCCCTTGGGCATCGCCCCTGCCCGCCCACGCGGCGCTAGGCGCCGCCCAGCCGCAGTCCGGGCCGGCCCTCCTGCCCGACAGCAGCTGGCCCGAAGCCACTGGGAGCCACCATCGTGTCGCCACGGCCCCTCAGCCCCGGCGAGGCCACCCTTGCCCGCACACCACCCGCCGAGCTCAGGAGCCCGCCCCTGGCGGCCGGCAGGCCCGGGGAAGCGGCCCCTGCCCTCGATCCCGCTCCCGCACCCGGCCGCGGCGGCGACACGGCGGGGGGCGGGGCTTTTGCCGGAGGGAGCTGTGGAGGGACACACCCACCGGCACACAGGTGGCGGCACCGGGGCGGGGCGCCGGTGGGGGCGGCCAGGTGCAGGTCGAGGGGCTCGCTGGCCGAAGGGACGGCAACCGGGCCCGCGGCGGAGCCTGGGTCCGGGCCAGGCACCCCGGGGGCGTCTGGGGTGCGGCTGCCTTCCAGGGCCGCCTTCTGGCCGCCTGGCGGGCCGGGCCGGCGGGGAGCGCCCCCTCCGGCGCGCGCGCCGTGGTGGGAGGGGCCTGAGGAGGCGGGGCCTGCAGCGGGGCCCCGGCGCGGGCGGAGCCGGCGGCCACCGCCCGCGGGCGAGTTAAAGGAGAAGGCGGAGCGGGAGGCAAAAAGCCTACAGCACCCGGTATTCCCAGGCGGTCTCCCATCCAAGTACTAACCAGGCCCGACCCTGCTTAGCTTCCGAGATCAGACGAGATCGGGCGCGTTCAGGGTGGTATGGCCGTAGACGGGGGCGGGGACGGCGGGCTGCCTCTTGAGGCCCACTTTCGCTGGCGCTTGCGCCTCACCGCCAGCCTGGCGGTCAGCCCGCCCCGGCAGGACCCCGTCGCCCGCCCAGGCAGGGGGAACGGAGGTCTCGGGTACCGGGCGGTGGCGGAGGAGGAGGGTTTGGCCACCCCCTCCCAGCCGAGGGCGGGCGTGAGCCAGCGAACCCTTCGGCGCTTGGCGCCCCGCCCAAGATCCGGCCCGTGGCTCACAGGGACGTGGCCCCGGAGGCTTCAGGGCCCGGGGACCGCGGCCCCTTGGGCATCGCCCCTGCCCGCCCACGCGGCGCTAGGCGCCGCCCAGCCGCAGTCCGGGCCGGCCCTCCTGCCCGACAGCAGCTGGCCCGAAGCCAGTGGGAGCCACCATCGTGTCGCCACGGCCCCTCAGCCCCGGCGAGGCCACCCTTGCCCGCACACCACCCGCCGAGCTCAGGAGCCCGCCCCTGGCGGCCGGCAGGCCCGGGGAAGCGGCCCCTGCCCTCGATCCCGCTCCCGCACCCGGCCGCGGCGGCGACACGGCGGGGGGCGGGGCTTTTGCCGGAGGGAGCTGTGGAGGGACACACCCACCGGCACACAGGTGGCGGCACCGGGGCGGGGCGCCGGTGGGGGCGGCCAGGTGCAGGTCGAGGGGCTCGCTGGCCGAAGGGACGGCAACCGGGCCCGCGGCGGAGCCTGGGTCCGGGCCAGGCACCCCGGGGGCGTCTGGGGTGCGGCTGCCTTCCAGGGCCGCCTTCTGGCCGCCTGGAGGGCCGGGCCGGCGGGGAGCGCCCCCTCCGGCGCGCGCGCCGTGGTGGGAGGGGCCTGAGGAGGCGGGGCCTGCAGCGGGGCCCCGGCGCGGGCGGAGCCGGCGGCCACCGCCCGCGGGCGAGTTAAAGGAGAAGGCGGAGCGGGAGGCAAAAAGCCTACAGCACCCGGTATTCCCAGGCGGTCTCCCATCCAAGTACTAACCAGGCCCGACCCTGCTTAGCTTCCGAGATCAGACGAGATCGGGCGCGTTCAGGGTGGTATGGCCGTAGACGGGGGCGGGGACGGCGGGCTGCCTCTTGAGGCCCACTTTCGCTGGCGCTTGCGCCTCACCGCCAGCCTGGCGGTCAGCCCGCCCCGGCAGGACCCCGTCGCCCGCCCAGGCAGGGGGAACGGAGGTCTCGGGTACCGGGCGGTGGCGGAGGCGGAGGGTTTGGCCACCCCCTCCCAGCCGAGGGCGGGCGTGACCCAGCGAACCCTTCGGCGCTTGGCGCCCCGCCCAAGATCCGGCCCGTGGCTCACAGGGACGTGGCCCCGGAGGCTTCAGGGCCCGGGGCCCGCGGTCCCTTGGGCATCGCCCCTGCCCGCCCACGCGGCGCTAGGCGCCGCCCAGCCGCAGCCCGGGCCGGCCCTCCTGCCCGACAGCAGCTGGCCCGAAGCCACTGGGAGCCACCATCGTGTCGCCACGGCCCCTCAGCCCCGGCGAGGCCACCCTTGCCCGCACACCACCCGCCGAGCTCAGGAGCCCGCCCCTGGCGGCCGGCAGGCACGGGGAAGCGGCCCCTGCCCTCGATCCCGCTCCCGCACCCGGCCGCGGCGGCGACACGGCGGGGGGCGGGGCTTTTGCCGGAGGGAGCTGTGGAGGGACACACCCACCAGCACACAGGTGGCGGCACCGGGGCGGGGCGCCGGTGGGGGCGGCCAGGTGCAGGTCGAGGGGCTCGCTGGCCGAAGGGACGGCAACCGGGCCCGCGGCGGAGCCTGGGTCCGGGCCAGGCACCCCGGGGGCGTCTGGGGTGCGGCTGCCTTCCAGGGCCGCCTTCTGGCCGCCTGGCGGGCCGGGCCGGCGGGGAGCGCCCCCTCCGGCGCGCGCGCCGTGGTGGGAGGGGCCTGAGGAGGCGGGGCCTGCAGCGGGGCCCCGGCGCGGGCGGAGCCGGCGGCCACCGCCCGCGGGCGAGTTAAAGGAGAAG
>NC_143147.1:30878620-30958620 GCF_059928025.1 Delphinapterus leucas | reverse complement strand
TCGGCGCTTGGCGCCCCGCCCAAGATCCGGCCCGTCGCTCACAGGGACGTGGCCCCGGAGGCTTCAGGGCCCGGGGCCCGCGGTCCCTTGGGCATCGCCCCTGCCCGCCCACGCGGCGCTAGGCGCCGCCCAGCCGCAGCCCGGGCCGGCCCTCCTGCCCGACAGCAGCTGGCCCGAAGCCACTGGGAGCCACCATCGTGTCGCCACGGCCCCTCAGCCCCGGCGAGGCCACCCTTGCCCGCACACCACCCGCCGAGCTCAGGAGCCCGCCCCTGGCGGCCGGCAGGCCCGGGGAAGCGGCCCCTGCCCTCGATCCCGCTCCCGCACCCGGCCGCGGCGGCGACACGGCGGGGGGCGGGGCTTTTGCCGGAGGGAGCTGTGGAGGGACACACCCACCGGCACACAGGTGGCGGCACCGGGGCGGGGCGCCGGTGGGGGCGGCCAGGTGCAGGTCGAGGGGCTCGCTGGCCGAAGGGACGGCAACCGGGCCCGCGGCGGAGCCTGGGTCCGGGCCAGGCACCCCGGGGGCGTCTGGGGTGCGGCTGCCTTCCAGGGCCGCCTTCTGGCCGCCTGGCGGGCCGGGCCGGCGGGGAGCGCCCCCTCCGGCGCGCGCGCCGTGGTGGGAGGGGCCTGAGGAGGCGGGGCCTGCAGCGGGGCCCCGGCGCGGGCGGAGCCGGCGGCCACCGCCCGCGGGCGAGTTAAAGGAGAAGGCGGAGCGGGAGGCAAAAAGCCTACAGCACCCGGTATTCCCAGGCGGTCTCCCATCCAAGTACTAACCAGGCCCGACCCTGCTTAGCTTCCGAGATCAGACGAGATCGGGCGCGTTCAGGGTGGTATGGCCGTAGACGGGGGCGGGGACGGCGGGCTGCCTCTTGAGGCCCACTTTCGCTGGCGCTTGCGCCTCACCGCCAGCCTGGCGGTCAGCCCGCCCCGGCAGGACCCCGTCGCCCGCCCAGGCAGGGGGAACGGAGGTCTCGGGTACCGGGCGGTGGCGGAGGCGGAGGGTTTGGCCACCCCCTCCCAGCCGAGGGCGGGCGTGACCCAGCGAACCCTTCGGCGCTTGGCGCCCCGCCCAAGATCCGGCCCGTCGCTCACAGGGACGTGGCCCCGGAGGCTTCAGGGCCCGGGGCCCGCGGTCCCTTGGGCATCGCCCCTGCCCGCCCACGCGGCGCTAGGCGCCGCCCAGCCGCAGTCCGGGCCGGCCCTCCTGCCCGACAGCAGCTGGCCCGAAGCCACTGGGAGCCACCATCGTGTCGCCACGGCCCCTCAGCCCCGGCGAGGCCACCCTTGCCCGCACACCACCCGCCGAGCTCAGGAGCCCGCCCCTGGCGGCCGGCAGGCCCGGGGAAGCGGCCCCTGCCCTCGATCCCGCTCCCGCACCCGGCCGCGGCGGCGACACGGCGGGGGGCGGGGCTTTTGCCGGAGGGAGCTGTGGAGGGACACACCCACCGGCACACAGGTGGCGGCACCGGGGCGGGGCGCCGGTGGGGGCGGCCAGGTGCAGGTCGAGGGGCTCGCTGGCCGAAGGGACGGCAACCGGGCCCGCGGCGGAGCCTGGGTCCGGGCCAGGCACCCCGGGGGCGTCTGGGGTGCGGCTGCCTTCCAGGGCCGCCTTCTGGCCGCCTGGCGGGCCGGGCCGGCGGGGAGCGCCCCCTCCGGCGCGCGCGCCGTGGTGGGAGGGGCCTGAGGAGGCGGGGCCTGCAGCGGGGCCCCGGCGCGGGCGGAGCCGGCGGCCACCGCCCGCGGGCGAGTTAAAGGAGAAGGCGGAGCGGGAGGCAAAAAGCCTACAGCACCCGGTATTCCCAGGCGGTCTCCCATCCAAGTACTAACCAGGCCCGACCCTGCTTAGCTTCCGAGATCAGACGAGATCGGGCGCGTTCAGGGTGGTATGGCCGTAGACGGGGGCGGGGACGGCGGGCTGCCTCTTGAGGCCCACTTTCGCTGGCGCTTGCGCCTCACCGCCAGCCTGGCGGTCAGCCCGCCCCGGCAGGACCCCGTCGCCCGCCCAGGCAGGGGGAACGGAGGTCTCGGGTACCGGGCGGTGGCGGAGGCGGAGGGTTTGGCCACCCCCTCCCAGCCGAGGGCGGGCGTGACCCAGCGAACCCTTCGGCGCTTGGCGCCCCGCCCAAGATCCGGCCCGTCGCTCACAGGGACGTGGCCCCGGAGGCTTCAGGGCCCGGGGCCCGCGGTCCCTTGGGCATCGCCCCTGCCCGCCCACGCGGCGCTAGGCGCCGCCCAGCCGCAGTCCGGGCCGGCCCTCCTGCCCGACAGCAGCTGGCCCGAAGCCACTGGGAGCCACCATCGTGTCGCCACGGCCCCTCAGCCCCGGCGAGGCCACCCTTGCCCGCACACCACCCGCCGAGCTCAGGAGCCCGCCCCTGGCGGCCGGCAGGCCCGGGGAAGCGGCCCCTGCCCTCGATCCCGCTCCCGCACCCGGCCGCGGCGGCGACACGGCGGGGGGCGGGGCTTTTGCCGGAGGGAGCTGTGGAGGGACACACCCACCGGCACACAGGTGGCGGCACCGGGGCGGGGCGCCGGTGGGGGCGGCCAGGTGCAGGTCGAGGGGCTCGCTGGCCGAAGGGACGGCAACCGGGCCCGCGGCGGAGCCTGGGTCCGGGCCAGGCACCCCGGGGGCGTCTGGGGTGCGGCTGCCTTCCAGGGCCGCCTTCTGGCCGCCTGGCGGGCCGGGCCGGCGGGGAGCGCCCCCTCCGGCGCGCGCGCCGTGGTGGGAGGGGCCTGAGGAGGCGGGGCCTGCAGCGGGGCCCCGGCGCGGGCGGAGCCGGCGGCCACCGCCCGCGGGCGAGTTAAAGGAGAAGGCGGAGCGGGAGGCAAAAAGCCTACAGCACCCGGTATTCCCAGGCGGTCTCCCATCCAAGTACTAACCAGGCCCGACCCTGCTTAGCTTCCGAGATCAGACGAGATCGGGCGCGTTCAGGGTGGTATGGCCGTAGACGGGGGCGGGGACGGCGGGCTGCCTCTTGAGGCCCACTTTCGCTGGCGCTTGCGCCTCACCGCCAGCCTGGCGGTCAGCCCGCCCCGGCAGGACCCCGTCGCCCGCCCAGGCAGGGGGAACGGAGGTCTCGGGTACCGGGCGGTGGCGGAGGCGGAGGGTTTGGCCACCCCCTCCCAGCCGAGGGCGGGCGTGACCCAGCGAACCCTTCGGCGCTTGGCGCCCCGCCCAAGATCCGGCCCGTCGCTCACAGGGACGTGGCCCCGGAGGCTTCAGGGCCCGGGGCCCGCGGTCCCTTGGGCATCGCCCCTGCCCGCCCACGCGGCGCTAGGCGCCGCCCAGCCGCAGTCCGGGCCGGCCCTCCTGCCCGACAGCAGCTGGCCCGAAGCCACTGGGAGCCACCATCGTGTCGCCACGGCCCCTCAGCCCCGGCGAGGCCACCCTTGCCCGCACACCACCCGCCGAGCTCAGGAGCCCGCCCCTGGCGGCCGGCAGGCCCGGGGAAGCGGCCCCTGCCCTCGATCCCGCTCCCGCACCCGGCCGCGGCGGCGACACGGCGGGGGGCGGGGCTTTTGCCGGAGGGAGCTGTGGAGGGACACACCCACCGGCACACAGGTGGCGGCACCGGGGCGGGGCGCCGGTGGGGGCGGCCAGGTGCAGGTCGAGGGGCTCGCTGGCCGAAGGGACGGCAACCGGGCCCGCGGCGGAGCCTGGGTCCGGGCCAGGCACCCCGGGGGCGTCTGGGGTGCGGCTGCCTTCCAGGGCCGCCTTCTGGCCGCCTGGCGGGCCGGGCCGGCGGGGAGCGCCCCCTCCGGCGCGCGCGCCGTGGTGGGAGGGGCCTGAGGAGGCGGGGCCTGCAGCGGGGCCCCGGCGCGGGCGGAGCCGGCGGCCACCGCCCGCGGGCGAGTTAAAGGAGAAGGCGGAGCGGGAGGCAAAAAGCCTACAGCACCCGGTATTCCCAGGCGGTCTCCCATCCAAGTACTAACCAGGCCCGACCCTGCTTAGCTTCCGAGATCAGACGAGATCGGGCGCGTTCAGGGTGGTATGGCCGTAGACGGGGGCGGGGACGGCGGGCTGCCTCTTGAGGCCCACTTTCGCTGGCGCTTGCGCCTCACCGCCAGCCTGGCGGTCAGCCCGCCCCGGCAGGACCCCGTCGCCCGCCCAGGCAGGGGGAACGGAGGTCTCGGGTACCGGGCGGTGGCGGAGGCGGAGGGTTTGGCCACCCCCTCCCAGCCGAGGGCGGGCGTGACCCAGCGAACCCTTCGGCGCTTGGCGCCCCGCCCAAGATCCGGCCCGTCGCTCACAGGGACGTGGCCCCGGAGGCTTCAGGGCCCGGGGCCCGCGGTCCCTTGGGCATCGCCCCTGCCCGCCCACGCGGCGCTAGGCGCCGCCCAGCCGCAGTCCGGGCCGGCCCTCCTGCCCGACAGCAGCTGGCCCGAAGCCACTGGGAGCCACCATCGTGTCGCCACGGCCCCTCAGCCCCGGCGAGGCCACCCTTGCCCGCACACCACCCGCCGAGCTCAGGAGCCCGCCCCTGGCGGCCGGCAGGCCCGGGGAAGCGGCCCCTGCCCTCGATCCCGCTCCCGCACCCGGCCGCGGCGGCGACACGGCGGGGGGCGGGGCTTTTGCCGGAGGGAGCTGTGGAGGGACACACCCACCGGCACACAGGTGGCGGCACCGGGGCGGGGCGCCGGTGGGGGCGGCCAGGTGCAGGTCGAGGGGCTCGCTGGCCGAAGGGACGGCAACCGGGCCCGCGGCGGAGCCTGGGTCCGGGCCAGGCACCCCGGGGGCGTCTGGGGTGCGGCTGCCTTCCAGGGCCGCCTTCTGGCCGCCTGGCGGGCCGGGCCGGCGGGGAGCGCCCCCTCCGGCGCGCGCGCCGTGGTGGGAGGGGCCTGAGGAGGCGGGGCCTGCAGCGGGGCCCCGGCGCGGGCGGAGCCGGCGGCCACCGCCCGCGGGCGAGTTAAAGGAGAAGGCGGAGCGGGAGGCAAAAAGCCTACAGCACCCGGTATTCCCAGGCGGTCTCCCATCCAAGTACTAACCAGGCCCGACCCTGCTTAGCTTCCGAGATCAGACGAGATCGGGCGCGTTCAGGGTGGTATGGCCGTAGACGGGGGCGGGGACGGCGGGCTGCCTCTTGAGGCCCACTTTCGCTGGCGCTTGCGCCTCACCGCCAGCCTGGCGGTCAGCCCGCCCCGGCAGGACCCCGTCGCCCGCCCAGGCAGGGGGAACGGAGGTCTCGGGTACCGGGCGGTGGCGGAGGCGGAGGGTTTGGCCACCCCCTCCCAGCCGAGGGCGGGCGTGAGCCAGCGAACCCTTCGGCGCTTGGCGCCCCGCCCAAGATCCGGCCCGTCGCTCACAGGGACGTGGCCCCGGAGGCTTCAGGGCCCGGGGCCCGCGGTCCCTTGGGCATCGCCCCTGCCCGCCCACGCGGCGCTAGGCGCCGCCCAGCCGCAGCCCGGGCCGGCCCTCCTGCCCGACAGCAGCTGGCCCGAAGCCACTGGGAGCCACCATCGTGTCGCCACGGCCCCTCAGCCCCGGCGAGGCCACCCTTGCCCGCACACCACCCGCCGAGCTCAGGAGCCCGCCCCTGGCGGCCGGCAGGCCCGGGGAAGCGGCCCCTGCCCTCGATCCCGCTCCCGCACCCGGCCGCGGCGGCGACACGGCGGGGGGCGGGGCTTTTGCCGGAGGGAGCTGTGGAGGGACACACCCACCGGCACACAGGTGGCGGCACCGGGGCGGGGCGCCGGTGGGGGCGGCCAGGTGCAGGTCGAGGGGCTCGCTGGCCGAAGGGACGGCAACCGGGCCCGCGGCGGAGCCTGGGTCCGGGCCAGGCACCCCGGGGGCGTCTGGGGTGCGGCTGCCTTCCAGGGCCGCCTTCTGGCCGCCTGGCGGGCCGGGCCGGCGGGGAGCGCCCCCTCCGGCGCGCGCGCCGTGGTGGGAGGGGCCTGAGGAGGCGGGGCCTGCAGCGGGGCCCCGGCGCGGGCGGAGCCGGCGGCCACCGCCCGCGGGCGAGTTAAAGGAGAAGGCGGAGCGGGAGGCAAAAAGCCTACAGCACCCGGTATTCCCAGGCGGTCTCCCATCCAAGTACTAACCAGGCCCGACCCTGCTTAGCTTCCGAGATCAGACGAGATCGGGCGCGTTCAGGGTGGTATGGCCGTAGACGGGGGCGGGGACGGCGGGCTGCCTCTTGAGGCCCACTTTCGCTGGCGCTTGCGCCTCACCGCCAGCCTGGCGGTCAGCCCGCCCCGGCAGGACCCCGTCGCCCGCCCAGGCAGGGGGAACGGAGGTCTCGGGTACCGGGCGGTGGCGGAGGCGGAGGGTTTGGCCACCCCCTCCCAGCCGAGGGCGGGCGTGAGCCAGCGAACCCTTCGGCGCTTGGCGCCCCGCCCAAGATCCGGCCCGTCGCTCACAGGGACGTGGCCCCGGAGGCTTCAGGGCCCGGGGCCCGCGGTCCCTTGGGCATCGCCCCTGCCCGCCCACGCGGCGCTAGGCGCCGCCCAGCCGCAGCCCGGGCCGGCCCTCCTGCCCGACAGCAGCTGGCCCGAAGCCACTGGGAGCCACCATCGTGTCGCCACGGCCCCTCAGCCCCGGCGAGGCCACCCTTGCCCGCACACCACCCGCCGAGCTCAGGAGCCCGCCCCTGGCGGCCGGCAGGCCCGGGGAAGCGGCCCCTGCCCTCGATCCCGCTCCCGCACCCGGCCGCGGCGGCGACACGGCGGGGGGCGGGGCTTTTGCCGGAGGGAGCTGTGGAGGGACACACCCACCGGCACACAGGTGGCGGCACCGGGGCGGGGCGCCGGTGGGGGCGGCCAGGTGCAGGTCGAGGGGCTCGCTGGCCGAAGGGACGGCAACCGGGCCCGCGGCGGAGCCTGGGTCCGGGCCAGGCACCCCGGGGGCGTCTGGGGTGCGGCTGCCTTCCAGGGCCGCCTTCTGGCCGCCTGGCGGGCCGGGCCGGCGGGGAGCGCCCCCTCCGGCGCGCGCGCCGTGGTGGGAGGGGCCTGAGGAGGCGGGGCCTGCAGCGGGGCCCCGGCGCGGGCGGAGCCGGCGGCCACCGCCCGCGGGCGAGTTAAAGGAGAAGGCGGAGCGGGAGGCAAAAAGCCTACAGCACCCGGTATTCCCAGGCGGTCTCCCATCCAAGTACTAACCAGGCCCGACCCTGCTTAGCTTCCGAGATCAGACGAGATCGGGCGCGTTCAGGGTGGTATGGCCGTAGACGGGGGCGGGGACGGCGGGCTGCCTCTTGAGGCCCACTTTCGCTGGCGCTTGCGCCTCACCGCCAGCCTGGCGGTCAGCCCGCCCCGGCAGGACCCCGTCGCCCGCCCAGGCAGGGGGAACGGAGGTCTCGGGTACCGGGCGGTGGCGGAGGCGGAGGGTTTGGCCACCCCCTCCCAGCCGAGGGCGGGCGTGACCCAGCGAACCCTTCGGCGCTTGGCGCCCCGCCCAAGATCCGGCCCGTCGCTCACAGGGACGTGGCCCCGGAGGCTTCAGGGCCCGGGGCCCGCGGTCCCTTGGGCATCGCCCCTGCCCGCCCACGCGGCGCTAGGCGCCGCCCAGCCGCAGCCCGGGCCGGCCCTCCTGCCCGACAGCAGCTGGCCCGAAGCCACTGGGAGCCACCATCGTGTCGCCACGGCCCCTCAGCCCCGGCGAGGCCACCCTTGCCCGCACACCACCCGCCGAGCTCAGGAGCCCGCCCCTGGCGGCCGGCAGGCCCGGGGAAGCGGCCCCTGCCCTCGATCCCGCTCCCGCACCCGGCCGCGGCGGCGACACGGCGGGGGGCGGGGCTTTTGCCGGAGGGAGCTGTGGAGGGACACACCCACCGGCACACAGGTGGCGGCACCGGGGCGGGGCGCCGGTGGGGGCGGCCAGGTGCAGGTCGAGGGGCTCGCTGGCCGAAGGGACGGCAACCGGGCCCGCGGCGGAGCCTGGGTCCGGGCCAGGCACCCCGGGGGCGTCTGGGGTGCGGCTGCCTTCCAGGGCCGCCTTCTGGCCGCCTGGCGGGCCGGGCCGGCGGGGAGCGCCCCCTCCGGCGCGCGCGCCGTGGTGGGAGGGGCCTGAGGAGGCGGGGCCTGCAGCGGGGCCCCGGCGCGGGCGGAGCCGGCGGCCACCGCCCGCGGGCGAGTTAAAGGAGAAGGCGGAGCGGGAGGCAAAAAGCCTACAGCACCCGGTATTCCCAGGCGGTCTCCCATCCAAGTACTAACCAGGCCCGACCCTGCTTAGCTTCCGAGATCAGACGAGATCGGGCGCGTTCAGGGTGGTATGGCCGTAGACGGGGGCGGGGACGGCGGGCTGCCTCTTGAGGCCCACTTTCGCTGGCGCTTGCGCCTCACCGCCAGCCTGGCGGTCAGCCCGCCCCGGCAGGACCCCGTCGCCCGCCCAGGCAGGGGGAACGGAGGTCTCGGGTACCGGGCGGTGGCGGAGGCGGAGGGTTTGGCCACCCCCTCCCAGCCGAGGGCGGGCGTGAGCCAGCGAACCCTTCGGCGCTTGGCGCCCCGCCCAAGATCCGGCCCGTCGCTCACAGGGACGTGGCCCCGGAGGCTTCAGGGCCCGGGGCCCGCGGTCCCTTGGGCATCGCCCCTGCCCGCCCACGCGGCGCTAGGCGCCGCCCAGCCGCAGCCCGGGCCGGCCCTCCTGCCCGACAGCAGCTGGCCCGAAGCCACTGGGAGCCACCATCGTGTCGCCACGGCCCCTCAGCCCCGGCGAGGCCACCCTTGCCCGCACACCACCCGCCGAGCTCAGGAGCCCGCCCCTGGCGGCCGGCAGGCCCGGGGAAGCGGCCCCTGCCCTCGAACCCGCTCCCGCACCCGGCCGCGGCGGCGACACGGCGGGGGGCGGGGCTTTTGCCGGAGGGAGCTGTGGAGGGACACACCCACCGGCACACAGGTGGCGGCACCGGGGCGGGGCGCCGGTGGGGGCGGCCAGGTGCAGGTCGAGGGGCTCGCTGGCCGAAGGGACGGCAACCGGGCCCGCGGTGGAGCCTGGGTCCGGGCCAGGCACCCCGGGGGCGTCTGGGGTGCGGCTGCCTTCCAGGGCCGCCTTCTGGCCGCCTGGCGGGCCGGGCCGGCGGGGAGCGCCCCCTCCGGCGCGCGCGCCGTGGTGGGAGGGGCCTGAGGAGGCGGGGCCTGCAGCGGGGCCCCGGCGCGGGCGGAGCCGGCGGCCACCGCCCGCGGGCGAGTTAAAGGAGAAGGCGGAGCGGGAGGCAAAAAGCCTACAGCACCCGGTATTCCCAGGCGGTCTCCCATCCAAGTACTAACCAGGCCCGACCCTGCTTAGCTTCCGAGATCAGACGAGATCGGGCGCGTTCAGGGTGGTATGGCCGTAGACGGGGGCGGGGACGGCGGGCTGCCTCTTGAGGCCCACTTTCGCTGGCGCTTGCGCCTCACCGCCAGCCTGGCGGTCAGCCCGCCCCGGCAGGACCCCGTCGCCCGCCCAGGCAGGGGGAACGGAGGTCTCGGGTACCGGGCGGTGGCGGAGGCGGAGGGTTTGGCCACCCCCTCCCAGCCGAGGGCGGGCGTGACCCAGCGAACCCTTCGGCGCTTGGCGCCCCGCCCAAGATCCGGCCCGTCGCTCACAGGGACGTGGCCCCGGAGGCTTCAGGGCCCGGGGCCCGCGGTCCCTTGGGCATCGCCCCTGCCCGCCCACGCGGCGCTAGGCGCCGCCCAGCCGCAGTCCGGGCCGGCCCTCCTGCCCGACAGCAGCTGGCCCGAAGCCACTGGGAGCCACCATCGTGTCGCCACGGCCCCTCAGCCCCGGCGAGGCCACCCTTGCCCGCACACCACCCGCCGAGCTCAGGAGCCCGCCCCTGGCGGCCGGCAGGCCCGGGGAAGCGGCCCCTGCCCTCGATCCCGCTCCCGCACCCGGCCGCGGCGGCGACACGGCGGGGGGCGGGGCTTTTGCCGGAGGGAGCTGTGGAGGGACACACCCACCGGCACACAGGTGGCGGCACCGGGGCGGGGCGCCGGTGGGGGCGGCCAGGTGCAGGTCGAGGGGCTCGCTGGCCGAAGGGACGGCAACCGGGCCCGCGGCGGAGCCTGGGTCCGGGCCAGGCACCCCGGGGGCGTCTGGGGTGCGGCTGCCTTCCAGGGCCGCCTTCTGGCCGCCTGGCGGGCCGGGCCGGCGGGGAGCGCCCCCTCCGGCGCGCGCGCCGTGGTGGGAGGGGCCTGAGGAGGCGGGGCCTGCAGCGGGGCCCCGGCGCGGGCGGAGCCGGCGGCCACCGCCCGCGGGCGAGTTAAAGGAGAAGGCGGAGCGGGAGGCAAAAAGCCTACAGCACCCGGTATTCCCAGGCGGTCTCCCATCCAAGTACTAACCAGGCCCGACCCTGCTTAGCTTCCGAGATCAGACGAGATCGGGCGCGTTCAGGGTGGTATGGCCGTAGACGGGGGCGGGGACGGCGGGCTGCCTCTTGAGGCCCACTTTCGCTGGCGCTTGCGCCTCACCGCCAGCCTGGCGGTCAGCCCGCCCCGGCAGGACCCCGTCGCCCGCCCAGGCAGGGGGAACGGAGGTCTCGGGTACCGGGCGGTGGCGGAGGCGGAGGGTTTGGCCACCCCCTCCCAGCCGAGGGCGGGCGTGAGCCAGCGAACCCTTCGGCGCTTGGCGCCCCGCCCAAGATCCGGCCCGTCGCTCACAGGGACGTGGCCCCGGAGGCTTCAGGGCCCGGGGCCCGCGGTCCCTTGGGCATCGCCCCTGCCCGCCCACGCGGCGCTAGGCGCCGCCCAGCCGCAGCCCGGGCCGGCCCTCCTGCCCGACAGCAGCTGGCCCGAAGCCACTGGGAGCCACCATCGTGTCGCCACGGCCCCTCAGCCCCGGCGAGGCCACCCTTGCCCGCACACCACCCGCCGAGCTCAGGAGCCCGCCCCTGGCGGCCGGCAGGCCCGGGGAAGCGGCCCCTGCCCTCGAACCCGCTCCCGCACCCGGCCGCGGCGGCGACACGGCGGGGGGCGGGGCTTTTGCCGGAGGGAGCTGTGGAGGGACACACCCACCGGCACACAGGTGGCGGCACCGGGGCGGGGCGCCGGTGGGGGCGGCCAGGTGCAGGTCGAGGGGCTCGCTGGCCGAAGGGACGGCAACCGGGCCCGCGGTGGAGCCTGGGTCCGGGCCAGGCACCCCGGGGGCGTCTGGGGTGCGGCTGCCTTCCAGGGCCGCCTTCTGGCCGCCTGGCGGGCCGGGCCGGCGGGGAGCGCCCCCTCCGGCGCGCGCGCCGTGGTGGGAGGGGCCTGAGGAGGCGGGGCCTGCAGCGGGGCCCCGGCGCGGGCGGAGCCGGCGGCCACCGCCCGCGGGCGAGTTAAAGGAGAAGGCGGAGCGGGAGGCAAAAAGCCTACAGCACCCGGTATTCCCAGGCGGTCTCCCATCCAAGTACTAACCAGGCCCGACCCTGCTTAGCTTCCGAGATCAGACGAGATCGGGCGCGTTCAGGGTGGTATGGCCGTAGACGGGGGCGGGGACGGCGGGCTGCCTCTTGAGGCCCACTTTCGCTGGCGCTTGCGCCTCACCGCCAGCCTGGCGGTCAGCCCGCCCCGGCAGGACCCCGTCGCCCGCCCAGGCAGGGGGAACGGAGGTCTCGGGTACCGGGCGGTGGCGGAGGCGGAGGGTTTGGCCACCCCCTCCCAGCCGAGGGCGGGCGTGACCCAGCGAACCCTTCGGCGCTTGGCGCCCCGCCCAAGATCCGGCCCGTCGCTCACAGGGACGTGGCCCCGGAGGCTTCAGGGCCCGGGGCCCGCGGCCCCTTGGGCATCGCCCCTGCCCGCCCACGCGGCGCTAGGCGCCGCCCAGCCGCAGTCCGGGCCGGCCCTCCTGCCCGACAGCAGCTGGCCCGAAGCCACTGGGAGCCACCATCGTGTCGCCACGGCCCCTCAGCCCCGGCGAGGCCACCCTTGCCCGCACACCACCCGCCGAGCTCAGGAGCCCGCCCCTGGCGGCCGGCAGGCCCGGGGAAGCGGCCCCTGCCCTCGATCCCGCTCCCGCACCCGGCCGCGGCGGCGACACGGCGGGGGGCGGGGCTTTTGCCGGAGGGAGCTGTGGAGGGACACACCCACCGGCACACAGGTGGCGGCACCGGGGCGGGGCGCCGGTGGGGGCGGCCAGGTGCAGGTCGAGGGGCTCGCTGGCCGAAGGGACGGCAACCGGGCCCGCGGCGGAGCCTGGGTCCGGGCCAGGCACCCCGGGGGCGTCTGGGGTGCGGCTGCCTTCCAGGGCCGCCTTCTGGCCGCCTGGCGGGCCGGGCCGGCGGGGAGCGCCCCCTCCGGCGCGCGCGCCGTGGTGGGAGGGGCCTGAGGAGGCGGGGCCTGCAGCGGGGCCCCGGCGCGGGCGGAGCCGGCGGCCACCGCCCGCGGGCGAGTTAAAGGAGAAGGCGGAGCGGGAGGCAAAAAGCCTACAGCACCCGGTATTCCCAGGCGGTCTCCCATCCAAGTACTAACCAGGCCCGACCCTGCTTAGCTTCCGAGATCAGACGAGATCGGGCGCGTTCAGGGTGGTATGGCCGTAGACGGGGGCGGGGACGGCGGGCTGCCTCTTGAGGCCCACTTTCGCTGGCGCTTGCGCCTCACCGCCAGCCTGGCGGTCAGCCCGCCCCGGCAGGACCCCGTCGCCCGCCCAGGCAGGGGGAACGGAGGTCTCGGGTACCGGGCGGTGGCGGAGGCGGAGGGTTTGGCCACCCCCTCCCAGCCGAGGGCGGGCGTGACCCAGCGAACCCTTCGGCGCTTGGCGCCCCGCCCAAGATCCGGCCCGTCGCTCACAGGGACGTGGCCCCGGAGGCTTCAGGGCCCGGGGCCCGCGGTCCCTTGGGCATCGCCCCTGCCCGCCCACGCGGCGCTAGGCGCCGCCCAGCCGCAGCCCGGGCCGGCCCTCCTGCCCGACAGCAGCTGGCCCGAAGCCACTGGGAGCCACCATCGTGTCGCCACGGCCCCTCAGCCCCGGCGAGGCCACCCTTGCCCGCACACCACCCGCCGAGCTCAGGAGCCCGCCCCTGGCGGCCGGCAGGCCCGGGGAAGCGGCCCCTGCCCTCGATCCCGCTCCCGCACCCGGCCGCGGCGGCGACACGGCGGGGGGCGGGGCTTTTGCCGGAGGGAGCTGTGGAGGGACACACCCACCGGCACACAGGTGGCGGCACCGGGGCGGGGCGCCGGTGGGGGCGGCCAGGTGCAGGTCGAGGGGCTCGCTGGCCGAAGGGACGGCAACCGGGCCCGCGGCGGAGCCTGGGTCCGGGCCAGGCACCCCGGGGGCGTCTGGGGTGCGGCTGCCTTCCAGGGCCGCCTTCTGGCCGCCTGGCGGGCCGGGCCGGCGGGGAGCGCCCCCTCCGGCGCGCGCGCCGTGGTGGGAGGGGCCTGAGGAGGCGGGGCCTGCAGCGGGGCCCCGGCGCGGGCGGAGCCGGCGGCCACCGCCCGCGGGCGAGTTAAAGGAGAAGGCGGAGCGGGAGGCAAAAAGCCTACAGCACCCGGTATTCCCAGGCGGTCTCCCATCCAAGTACTAACCAGGCCCGACCCTGCTTAGCTTCCGAGATCAGACGAGATCGGGCGCGTTCAGGGTGGTATGGCCGTAGACGGGGGCGGGGACGGCGGGCTGCCTCTTGAGGCCCACTTTCGCTGGCGCTTGCGCCTCACCGCCAGCCTGGCGGTCAGCCCGCCCCGGCAGGACCCCGTCGCCCGCCCAGGCAGGGGGAACGGAGGTCTCGGGTACCGGGCGGTGGCGGAGGCGGAGGGTTTGGCCACCCCCTCCCAGCCGAGGGCGGGCGTGACCCAGCGAACCCTTCGGCGCTTGGCGCCCCGCCCAAGATCCGGCCCGTCGCTCACAGGGACGTGGCCCCGGAGGCTTCAGGGCCCGGGGCCCGCGGTCCCTTGGGCATCGCCCCTGCCCGCCCACGCGGCGCTAGGCGCCGCCCAGCCGCAGCCCGGGCCGGCCCTCCTGCCCGACAGCAGCTGGCCCGAAGCCACTGGGAGCCACCATCGTGTCGCCACGGCCCCTCAGCCCCGGCGAGGCCACCCTTGCCCGCACACCACCCGCCGAGCTCAGGAGCCCGCCCCTGGCGGCCGGCAGGCCCGGGGAAGCGGCCCCTGCCCTCGATCCCGCTCCCGCACCCGGCCGCGGCGGCGACACGGCGGGGGGCGGGGCTTTTGCCGGAGGGAGCTGTGGAGGGACACACCCACCGGCACACAGGTGGCGGCACCGGGGCGGGGCGCCGGTGGGGGCGGCCAGGTGCAGGTCGAGGGGCTCGCTGGCCGAAGGGACGGCAACCGGGCCCGCGGCGGAGCCTGGGTCCGGGCCAGGCACCCCGGGGGCGTCTGGGGTGCGGCTGCCTTCCAGGGCCGCCTTCTGGCCGCCTGGCGGGCCGGGCCGGCGGGGAGCGCCCCCTCCGGCGCGCGCGCCGTGGTGGGAGGGGCCTGAGGAGGCGGGGCCTGCAGCGGGGCCCCGGCGCGGGCGGAGCCGGCGGCCACCGCCCGCGGGCGAGTTAAAGGAGAAGGCGGAGCGGGAGGCAAAAAGCCTACAGCACCCGGTATTCCCAGGCGGTCTCCCATCCAAGTACTAACCAGGCCCGACCCTGCTTAGCTTCCGAGATCAGACGAGATCGGGCGCGTTCAGGGTGGTATGGCCGTAGACGGGGGCGGGGACGGCGGGCTGCCTCTTGAGGCCCACTTTCGCTGGCGCTTGCGCCTCACCGCCAGCCTGGCGGTCAGCCCGCCCCGGCAGGACCCCGTCGCCCGCCCAGGCAGGGGGAACGGAGGTCTCGGGTACCGGGCGGTGGCGGAGGCGGAGGGTTTGGCCACCCCCTCCCAGCCGAGGGCGGGCGTGACCCAGCGAACCCTTCGGCGCTTGGCGCCCCGCCCAAGATCCGGCCCGTCGCTCACAGGGACGTGGCCCCGGAGGCTTCAGGGCCCGGGGCCCGCGGTCCCTTGGGCATCGCCCCTGCCCGCCCACGCGGCGCTAGGCGCCGCCCAGCCGCAGTCCGGGCCGGCCCTCCTGCCCGACAGCAGCTGGCCCGAAGCCACTGGGAGCCACCATCGTGTCGCCACGGCCCCTCAGCCCCGGCGAGGCCACCCTTGCCCGCACACCACCCGCCGAGCTCAGGAGCCCGCCCCTGGCGGCCGGCAGGCCCGGGGAAGCGGCCCCTGCCCTCGATCCCGCTCCCGCACCCGGCCGCGGCGGCGACACGGCGGGGGGCGGGGCTTTTGCCGGAGGGAGCTGTGGAGGGACACACCCACCGGCACACAGGTGGCGGCACCGGGGCGGGGCGCCGGTGGGGGCGGCCAGGTGCAGGTCGAGGGGCTCGCTGGCCGAAGGGACGGCAACCGGGCCCGCGGCGGAGCCTGGGTCCGGGCCAGGCACCCCGGGGGCGTCTGGGGTGCGGCTGCCTTCCAGGGCCGCCTTCTGGCCGCCTGGCGGGCCGGGCCGGCGGGGAGCGCCCCCTCCGGCGCGCGCGCCGTGGTGGGAGGGGCCTGAGGAGGCGGGGCCTGCAGCGGGGCCCCGGCGCGGGCGGAGCCGGCGGCCACCGCCCGCGGGCGAGTTAAAGGAGAAGGCGGAGCGGGAGGCAAAAAGCCTACAGCACCCGGTATTCCCAGGCGGTCTCCCATCCAAGTACTAACCAGGCCCGACCCTGCTTAGCTTCCGAGATCAGACGAGATCGGGCGCGTTCAGGGTGGTATGGCCGTAGACGGGGGCGGGGACGGCGGGCTGCCTCTTGAGGCCCACTTTCGCTGGCGCTTGCGCCTCACCGCCAGCCTGGCGGTCAGCCCGCCCCGGCAGGACCCCGTCGCCCGCCCAGGCAGGGGGAACGGAGGTCTCGGGTACCGGGCGGTGGCGGAGGCGGAGGGTTTGGCCACCCCCTCCCAGCCGAGGGCGGGCGTGAGCCAGCGAACCCTTCGGCGCTTGGCGCCCCGCCCAAGATCCGGCCCGTCGCTCACAGGGACGTGGCCCCGGAGGCTTCAGGGCCCGGGGCCCGCGGTCCCTTGGGCATCGCCCCTGCCCGCCCACGCGGCGCTAGGCGCCGCCCAGCCGCAGCCCGGGCCGGCCCTCCTGCCCGACAGCAGCTGGCCCGAAGCCACTGGGAGCCACCATCGTGTCGCCACGGCCCCTCAGCCCCGGCGAGGCCACCCTTGCCCGCACACCACCCGCCGAGCTCAGGAGCCCGCCCCTGGCGGCCGGCAGGCCCGGGGAAGCGGCCCCTGCCCTCGATCCCGCTCCCGCACCCGGCCGCGGCGGCGACACGGCGGGGGGCGGGGCTTTTGCCGGAGGGAGCTGTGGAGGGACACACCCACCGGCACACAGGTGGCGGCACCGGGGCGGGGCGCCGGTGGGGGCGGCCAGGTGCAGGTCGAGGGGCTCGCTGGCCGAAGGGACGGCAACCGGGCCCGCGGCGGAGCCTGGGTCCGGGCCAGGCACCCCGGGGGCGTCTGGGGTGCGGCTGCCTTCCAGGGCCGCCTTCTGGCCGCCTGGCGGGCCGGGCCGGCGGGGAGCGCCCCCTCCGGCGCGCGCGCCGTGGTGGGAGGGGCCTGAGGAGGCGGGGCCTGCAGCGGGGCCCCGGCGCGGGCGGAGCCGGCGGCCACCGCCCGCGGGCGAGTTAAAGGAGAAGGCGGAGCGGGAGGCAAAAAGCCTACAGCACCCGGTATTCCCAGGCGGTCTCCCATCCAAGTACTAACCAGGCCCGACCCTGCTTAGCTTCCGAGATCAGACGAGATCGGGCGCGTTCAGGGTGGTATGGCCGTAGACGGGGGCGGGGACGGCGGGCTGCCTCTTGAGGCCCACTTTCGCTGGCGCTTGCGCCTCACCGCCAGCCTGGCGGTCAGCCCGCCCCGGCAGGACCCCGTCGCCCGCCCAGGCAGGGGGAACGGAGGTCTCGGGTACCGGGCGGTGGCGGAGGCGGAGGGTTTGGCCACCCCCTCCCAGCCGAGGGCGGGCGTGACCCAGCGAACCCTTCGGCGCTTGGCGCCCCGCCCAAGATCCGGCCCGTCGCTCACAGGGACGTGGCCCCGGAGGCTTCAGGGCCCGGGGCCCGCGGCCCCTTGGGCATCGCCCCTGCCCGCCCACGCGGCGCTAGGCGCCGCCCAGCCGCAGTCCGGGCCGGCCCTCCTGCCCGACAGCAGCTGGCCCGAAGCCACTGGGAGCCACCATCGTGTCGCCACGGCCCCTCAGCCCCGGCGAGGCCACCCTTGCCCGCACACCACCCGCCGAGCTCAGGAGCCCGCCCCTGGCGGCCGGCAGGCCCGGGGAAGCGGCCCCTGCCCTTCGTCCCGCTCCCGCACCCGGCCGCGGCGGCGACACGGCGGGGGGCGGGGCTTTTGCCGGAGGGAGCTGTGGAGGGACACACCCACCGGCACACAGGTGGCGGCACCGGGGCGGGGCGCCGGTGGGGGCGGCCAGGTGCAGGTCGAGGGGCTCGCTGGCCGAAGGGACGGCAACCGGGCCCGCGGCGGAGCCTGGGTCCGGGCCAGGCACCCCGGGGGCGTCTGGGGTGCGGCTGCCTTCCAGGGCCGCCTTCTGGCCGCCTGGCGGGCCGGGCCGGCGGGGAGCGCCCCCTCCGGCGCGCGCGCCGTGGTGGGAGGGGCCTGAGGAGGCGGGGCCTGCAGCGGGGCCCCGGCGCGGGCGGAGCCGGCGGCCACCGCCCGCGGGCGAGTTAAAGGAGAAGGCGGAGCGGGAGGCAAAAAGCCTACAGCACCCGGTATTCCCAGGCGGTCTCCCATCCAAGTACTAACCAGGCCCGACCCTGCTTAGCTTCCGAGATCAGACGAGATCGGGCGCGTTCAGGGTGGTATGGCCGTAGACGGGGGCGGGGACGGCGGGCTGCCTCTTGAGGCCCACTTTCGCTGGCGCTTGCGCCTCACCGCCAGCCTGGCGGTCAGCCCGCCCCGGCAGGACCCCGTCGCCCGCCCAGGCAGGGGGAACGGAGGTCTCGGGTACCGGGCGGTGGCGGAGGCGGAGGGTTTGGCCACCCCCTCCCAGCCGAGGGCGGGCGTGAGCCAGCGAACCCTTCGGCGCTTGGCGCCCCGCCCAAGATCCGGCCCGTCGCTCACAGGGACGTGGCCCCGGAGGCTTCAGGGCCCGGGGCCCGCGGTCCCTTGGGCATCGCCCCTGCCCGCCCACGCGGCGCTAGGCGCCGCCCAGCCGCAGCCCGGGCCGGCCCTCCTGCCCGACAGCAGCTGGCCCGAAGCCACTGGGAGCCACCATCGTGTCGCCACGGCCCCTCAGCCCCGGCGAGGCCACCCTTGCCCGCACACCACCCGCCGAGCTCAGGAGCCCGCCCCTGGCGGCCGGCAGGCCCGGGGAAGCGGCCCCTGCCCTCGATCCCGCTCCCGCACCCGGCCGCGGCGGCGACACGGCGGGGGGCGGGGCTTTTGCCGGAGGGAGCTGTGGAGGGACACACCCACCGGCACACAGGTGGCGGCACCGGGGCGGGGCGCCGGTGGGGGCGGCCAGGTGCAGGTCGAGGGGCTCGCTGGCCGAAGGGACGGCAACCGGGCCCGCGGCGGAGCCTGGGTCCGGGCCAGGCACCCCGGGGGCGTCTGGGGTGCGGCTGCCTTCCAGGGCCGCCTTCTGGCCGCCTGGCGGGCCGGGCCGGCGGGGAGCGCCCCCTCCGGCGCGCGCGCCGTGGTGGGAGGGGCCTGAGGAGGCGGGGCCTGCAGCGGGGCCCCGGCGCGGGCGGAGCCGGCGGCCACCGCCCGCGGGCGAGTTAAAGGAGAAGGCGGAGCGGGAGGCAAAAAGCCTACAGCACCCGGTATTCCCAGGCGGTCTCCCATCCAAGTACTAACCAGGCCCGACCCTGCTTAGCTTCCGAGATCAGACGAGATCGGGCGCGTTCAGGGTGGTATGGCCGTAGACGGGGGCGGGGACGGCGGGCTGCCTCTTGAGGCCCACTTTCGCTGGCGCTTGCGCCTCACCGCCAGCCTGGCGGTCAGCCCGCCCCGGCAGGACCCCGTCGCCCGCCCAGGCAGGGGGAACGGAGGTCTCGGGTACCGGGCGGTGGCGGAGGCGGAGGGTTTGGCCACCCCCTCCCAGCCGAGGGCGGGCGTGACCCAGCGAACCCTTCGGCGCTTGGCGCCCCGCCCAAGATCCGGCCCGTCGCTCACAGGGACGTGGCCCCGGAGGCTTCAGGGCCCGGGGCCCGCGGTCCCTTGGGCATCGCCCCTGCCCGCCCACGCGGCGCTAGGCGCCGCCCAGCCGCAGCCCGGGCCGGCCCTCCTGCCCGACAGCAGCTGGCCCGAAGCCACTGGGAGCCACCATCGTGTCGCCACGGCCCCTCAGCCCCGGCGAGGCCACCCTTGCCCGCACACCACCCGCCGAGCTCAGGAGCCCGCCCCTGGCGGCCGGCAGGCCCGGGGAAGCGGCCCCTGCCCTCGATCCCGCTCCCGCACCCGGCCGCGGCGGCGACACGGCGGGGGGCGGGGCTTTTGCCGGAGGGAGCTGTGGAGGGACACACCCACCGGCACACAGGTGGCGGCACCGGGGCGGGGCGCCGGTGGGGGCGGCCAGGTGCAGGTCGAGGGGCTCGCTGGCCGAAGGGACGGCAACCGGGCCCGCGGCGGAGCCTGGGTCCGGGCCAGGCACCCCGGGGGCGTCTGGGGTGCGGCTGCCTTCCAGGGCCGCCTTCTGGCCGCCTGGCGGGCCGGGCCGGCGGGGAGCGCCCCCTCCGGCGCGCGCGCCGTGGTGGGAGGGGCCTGAGGAGGCGGGGCCTGCAGCGGGGCCCCGGCGCGGGCGGAGCCGGCGGCCACCGCCCGCGGGCGAGTTAAAGGAGAAGGCGGAGCGGGAGGCAAAAAGCCTACAGCACCCGGTATTCCCAGGCGGTCTCCCATCCAAGTACTAACCAGGCCCGACCCTGCTTAGCTTCCGAGATCAGACGAGATCGGGCGCGTTCAGGGTGGTATGGCCGTAGACGGGGGCGGGGACGGCGGGCTGCCTCTTGAGGCCCACTTTCGCTGGCGCTTGCGCCTCACCGCCAGCCTGGCGGTCAGCCCGCCCCGGCAGGACCCCGTCGCCCGCCCAGGCAGGGGGAACGGAGGTCTCGGGTACCGGGCGGTGGCGGAGGCGGAGGGTTTGGCCACCCCCTCCCAGCCGAGGGCGGGCGTGAGCCAGCGAACCCTTCGGCGCTTGGCGCCCCGCCCAAGATCCGGCCCGTCGCTCACAGGGACGTGGCCCCGGAGGCTTCAGGGCCCGGGGCCCGCGGTCCCTTGGGCATCGCCCCTGCCCGCCCACGCGGCGCTAGGCGCCGCCCAGCCGCAGCCCGGGCCGGCCCTCCTGCCCGACAGCAGCTGGCCCGAAGCCACTGGGAGCCACCATCGTGTCGCCACGGCCCCTCAGCCCCGGCGAGGCCACCCTTGCCCGCACACCACCCGCCGAGCTCAGGAGCCCGCCCCTGGCGGCCGGCAGGCCCGGGGAAGCGGCCCCTGCCCTCGATCCCGCTCCCGCACCCGGCCGCGGCGGCGACACGGCGGGGGGCGGGGCTTTTGCCGGAGGGAGCTGTGGAGGGACACACCCACCGGCACACAGGTGGCGGCACCGGGGCGGGGCGCCGGTGGGGGCGGCCAGGTGCAGGTCGAGGGGCTCGCTGGCCGAAGGGACGGCAACCGGGCCCGCGGCGGAGCCTGGGTCCGGGCCAGGCACCCCGGGGGCGTCTGGGGTGCGGCTGCCTTCCAGGGCCGCCTTCTGGCCGCCTGGCGGGCCGGGCCGGCGGGGAGCGCCCCCTCCGGCGCGCGCGCCGTGGTGGGAGGGGCCTGAGGAGGCGGGGCCTGCAGCGGGGCCCCGGCGCGGGCGGAGCCGGCGGCCACCGCCCGCGGGCGAGTTAAAGGAGAAGGCGGAGCGGGAGGCAAAAAGCCTACAGCACCCGGTATTCCCAGGCGGTCTCCCATCCAAGTACTAACCAGGCCCGACCCTGCTTAGCTTCCGAGATCAGACGAGATCGGGCGCGTTCAGGGTGGTATGGCCGTAGACGGGGGCGGGGACGGCGGGCTGCCTCTTGAGGCCCACTTTCGCTGGCGCTTGCGCCTCACCGCCAGCCTGGCGGTCAGCCCGCCCCGGCAGGACCCCGTCGCCCGCCCAGGCAGGGGGAACGGAGGTCTCGGGTACCGGGCGGTGGCGGAGGCGGAGGGTTTGGCCACCCCCTCCCAGCCGAGGGCGGGCGTGACCCAGCGAACCCTTCGGCGCTTGGCGCCCCGCCCAAGATCCGGCCCGTCGCTCACAGGGACGTGGCCCCGGAGGCTTCAGGGCCCGGGGCCCGCGGTCCCTTGGGCATCGCCCCTGCCCGCCCACGCGGCGCTAGGCGCCGCCCAGCCGCAGCCCGGGCCGGCCCTCCTGCCCGACAGCAGCTGGCCCGAAGCCACTGGGAGCCACCATCGTGTCGCCACGGCCCCTCAGCCCCGGCGAGGCCACCCTTGCCCGCACACCACCCGCCGAGCTCAGGAGCCCGCCCCTGGCGGCCGGCAGGCCCGGGGAAGCGGCCCCTGCCCTCGATCCCGCTCCCGCACCCGGCCGCGGCGGCGACACGGCGGGGGGCGGGGCTTTTGCCGGAGGGAGCTGTGGAGGGACACACCCACCGGCACACAGGTGGCGGCACCGGGGCGGGGCGCCGGTGGGGGCGGCCAGGTGCAGGTCGAGGGGCTCGCTGGCCGAAGGGACGGCAACCGGGCCCGCGGCGGAGCCTGGGTCCGGGCCAGGCACCCCGGGGGCGTCTGGGGTGCGGCTGCCTTCCAGGGCCGCCTTCTGGCCGCCTGGCGGGCCGGGCCGGCGGGGAGCGCCCCCTCCGGCGCGCGCGCCGTGGTGGGAGGGGCCTGAGGAGGCGGGGCCTGCAGCGGGGCCCCGGCGCGGGCGGAGCCGGCGGCCACCGCCCGCGGGCGAGTTAAAGGAGAAGGCGGAGCGGGAGGCAAAAAGCCTACAGCACCCGGTATTCCCAGGCGGTCTCCCATCCAAGTACTAACCAGGCCCGACCCTGCTTAGCTTCCGAGATCAGACGAGATCGGGCGCGTTCAGGGTGGTATGGCCGTAGACGGGGGCGGGGACGGCGGGCTGCCTCTTGAGGCCCACTTTCGCTGGCGCTTGCGCCTCACCGCCAGCCTGGCGGTCAGCCCGCCCCGGCAGGACCCCGTCGCCCGCCCAGGCAGGGGGAACGGAGGTCTCGGGTACCGGGCGGTGGCGGAGGCGGAGGGTTTGGCCACCCCCTCCCAGCCGAGGGCGGGCGTGAGCCAGCGAACCCTTCGGCGCTTGGCGCCCCGCCCAAGATCCGGCCCGTCGCTCACAGGGACGTGGCCCCGGAGGCTTCAGGGCCCGGGGCCCGCGGTCCCTTGGGCATCGCCCCTGCCCGCCCACGCGGCGCTAGGCGCCGCCCAGCCGCAGTCCGGGCCGGCCCTCCTGCCCGACAGCAGCTGGCCCGAAGCCACTGGGAGCCACCATCGTGTCGCCACGGCCCCTCAGCCCCGGCGAGGCCACCCTTGCCCGCACACCACCCGCCGAGCTCAGGAGCCCGCCCCTGGCGGCCGGCAGGCCCGGGGAAGCGGCCCCTGCCCTCGATCCCGCTCCCGCACCCGGCCGCGGCGGCGACACGGCGGGGGGCGGGGCTTTTGCCGGAGGGAGCTGTGGAGGGACACACCCACCGGCACACAGGTGGCGGCACCGGGGCGGGGCGCCGGTGGGGGCGGCCAGGTGCAGGTCGAGGGGCTCGCTGGCCGAAGGGACGGCAACCGGGCCCGCGGCGGAGCCTGGGTCCGGGCCAGGCACCCCGGGGGCGTCTGGGGTGCGGCTGCCTTCCAGGGCCGCCTTCTGGCCGCCTGGCGGGCCGGGCCGGCGGGGAGCGCCCCCTCCGGCGCGCGCGCCGTGGTGGGAGGGGCCTGAGGAGGCGGGGCCTGCAGCGGGGCCCCGGCGCGGGCGGAGCCGGCGGCCACCGCCCGCGGGCGAGTTAAAGGAGAAGGCGGAGCGGGAGGCAAAAAGCCTACAGCACCCGGTATTCCCAGGCGGTCTCCCATCCAAGTACTAACCAGGCCCGACCCTGCTTAGCTTCCGAGATCAGACGAGATCGGGCGCGTTCAGGGTGGTATGGCCGTAGACGGGGGCGGGGACGGCGGGCTGCCTCTTGAGGCCCACTTTCGCTGGCGCTTGCGCCTCACCGCCAGCCTGGCGGTCAGCCCGCCCCGGCAGGACCCCGTCGCCCGCCCAGGCAGGGGGAACGGAGGTCTCGGGTACCGGGCGGTGGCGGAGGCGGAGGGTTTGGCCACCCCCTCCCAGCCGAGGGCGGGCGTGACCCAGCGAACCCTTCGGCGCTTGGCGCCCCGCCCAAGATCCGGCCCGTCGCTCACAGGGACGTGGCCCCGGAGGCTTCAGGGCCCGGGGCCCGCGGTCCCTTGGGCATCGCCCCTGCCCGCCCACGCGGCGCTAGGCGCCGCCCAGCCGCAGCCCGGGCCGGCCCTCCTGCCCGACAGCAGCTGGCCCGAAGCCACTGGGAGCCACCATCGTGTCGCCACGGCCCCTCAGCCCCGGCGAGGCCACCCTTGCCCGCACACCACCCGCCGAGCTCAGGAGCCCGCCCCTGGCGGCCGGCAGGCCCGGGGAAGCGGCCCCTGCCCTCGATCCCGCTCCCGCACCCGGCCGCGGCGGCGACACGGCGGGGGGCGGGGCTTTTGCCGGAGGGAGCTGTGGAGGGACACACCCACCGGCACACAGGTGGCGGCACCGGGGCGGGGCGCCGGTGGGGGCGGCCAGGTGCAGGTCGAGGGGCTCGCTGGCCGAAGGGACGGCAACCGGGCCCGCGGCGGAGCCTGGGTCCGGGCCAGGCACCCCGGGGGCGTCTGGGGTGCGGCTGCCTTCCAGGGCCGCCTTCTGGCCGCCTGGCGGGCCGGGCCGGCGGGGAGCGCCCCCTCCGGCGCGCGCGCCGTGGTGGGAGGGGCCTGAGGAGGCGGGGCCTGCAGCGGGGCCCCGGCGCGGGCGGAGCCGGCGGCCACCGCCCGCGGGCGAGTTAAAGGAGAAGGCGGAGCGGGAGGCAAAAAGCCTACAGCACCCGGTATTCCCAGGCGGTCTCCCATCCAAGTACTAACCAGGCCCGACCCTGCTTAGCTTCCGAGATCAGACGAGATCGGGCGCGTTCAGGGTGGTATGGCCGTAGACGGGGGCGGGGACGGCGGGCTGCCTCTTGAGGCCCACTTTCGCTGGCGCTTGCGCCTCACCGCCAGCCTGGCGGTCAGCCCGCCCCGGCAGGACCCCGTCGCCCGCCCAGGCAGGGGGAACGGAGGTCTCGGGTACCGGGCGGTGGCGGAGGCGGAGGGTTTGGCCACCCCCTCCCAGCCGAGGGCGGGCGTGACCCAGCGAACCCTTCGGCGCTTGGCGCCCCGCCCAAGATCCGGCCCGTCGCTCACAGGGACGTGGCCCCGGAGGCTTCAGGGCCCGGGGCCCGCGGTCCCTTGGGCATCGCCCCTGCCCGCCCACGCGGCGCTAGGCGCCGCCCAGCCGCAGTCCGGGCCGGCCCTCCTGCCCGACAGCAGCTGGCCCGAAGCCACTGGGAGCCACCATCGTGTCGCCACGGCCCCTCAGCCCCGGCGAGGCCACCCTTGCCCGCACACCACCCGCCGAGCTCAGGAGCCCGCCCCTGGCGGCCGGCAGGCCCGGGGAAGCGGCCCCTGCCCTCGATCCCGCTCCCGCACCCGGCCGCGGCGGCGACACGGCGGGGGGCGGGGCTTTTGCCGGAGGGAGCTGTGGAGGGACACACCCACCGGCACACAGGTGGCGGCACCGGGGCGGGGCGCCGGTGGGGGCGGCCAGGTGCAGGTCGAGGGGCTCGCTGGCCGAAGGGACGGCAACCGGGCCCGCGGCGGAGCCTGGGTCCGGGCCAGGCACCCCGGGGGCGTCTGGGGTGCGGCTGCCTTCCAGGGCCGCCTTCTGGCCGCCTGGCGGGCCGGGCCGGCGGGGAGCGCCCCCTCCGGCGCGCGCGCCGTGGTGGGAGGGGCCTGAGGAGGCGGGGCCTGCAGCGGGGCCCCGGCGCGGGCGGAGCCGGCGGCCACCGCCCGCGGGCGAGTTAAAGGAGAAGGCGGAGCGGGAGGCAAAAAGCCTACAGCACCCGGTATTCCCAGGCGGTCTCCCATCCAAGTACTAACCAGGCCCGACCCTGCTTAGCTTCCGAGATCAGACGAGATCGGGCGCGTTCAGGGTGGTATGGCCGTAGACGGGGGCGGGGACGGCGGGCTGCCTCTTGAGGCCCACTTTCGCTGGCGCTTGCGCCTCACCGCCAGCCTGGCGGTCAGCCCGCCCCGGCAGGACCCCGTCGCCCGCCCAGGCAGGGGGAACGGAGGTCTCGGGTACCGGGCGGTGGCGGAGGCGGAGGGTTTGGCCACCCCCTCCCAGCCGAGGGCGGGCGTGACCCAGCGAACCCTTCGGCGCTTGGCGCCCCGCCCAAGATCCGGCCCGTCGCTCACAGGGACGTGGCCCCGGAGGCTTCAGGGCCCGGGGCCCGCGGTCCCTTGGGCATCGCCCCTGCCCGCCCACGCGGCGCTAGGCGCCGCCCAGCCGCAGCCCGGGCCGGCCCTCCTGCCCGACAGCAGCTGGCCCGAAGCCACTGGGAGCCACCATCGTGTCGCCACGGCCCCTCAGCCCCGGCGAGGCCACCCTTGCCCGCACACCACCCGCCGAGCTCAGGAGCCCGCCCCTGGCGGCCGGCAGGCCCGGGGAAGCGGCCCCTGCCCTCGATCCCGCTCCCGCACCCGGCCGCGGCGGCGACACGGCGGGGGGCGGGGCTTTTGCCGGAGGGAGCTGTGGAGGGACACACCCACCGGCACACAGGTGGCGGCACCGGGGCGGGGCGCCGGTGGGGGCGGCCAGGTGCAGGTCGAGGGGCTCGCTGGCCGAAGGGACGGCAACCGGGCCCGCGGCGGAGCCTGGGTCCGGGCCAGGCACCCCGGGGGCGTCTGGGGTGCGGCTGCCTTCCAGGGCCGCCTTCTGGCCGCCTGGCGGGCCGGGCCGGCGGGGAGCGCCCCCTCCGGCGCGCGCGCCGTGGTGGGAGGGGCCTGAGGAGGCGGGGCCTGCAGCGGGGCCCCGGCGCGGGCGGAGCCGGCGGCCACCGCCCGCGGGCGAGTTAAAGGAGAAGGCGGAGCGGGAGGCAAAAAGCCTACAGCACCCGGTATTCCCAGGCGGTCTCCCATCCAAGTACTAACCAGGCCCGACCCTGCTTAGCTTCCGAGATCAGACGAGATCGGGCGCGTTCAGGGTGGTATGGCCGTAGACGGGGGCGGGGACGGCGGGCTGCCTCTTGAGGCCCACTTTCGCTGGCGCTTGCGCCTCACCGCCAGCCTGGCGGTCAGCCCGCCCCGGCAGGACCCCGTCGCCCGCCCAGGCAGGGGGAACGGAGGTCTCGGGTACCGGGCGGTGGCGGAGGCGGAGGGTTTGGCCACCCCCTCCCAGCCGAGGGCGGGCGTGAGCCAGCGAACCCTTCGGCGCTTGGCGCCCCGCCCAAGATCCGGCCCGTCGCTCACAGGGACGTGGCCCCGGAGGCTTCAGGGCCCGGGGCCCGCGGTCCCTTGGGCATCGCCCCTGCCCGCCCACGCGGCGCTAGGCGCCGCCCAGCCGCAGCCCGGGCCGGCCCTCCTGCCCGACAGCAGCTGGCCCGAAGCCACTGGGAGCCACCATCGTGTCGCCACGGCCCCTCAGCCCCGGCGAGGCCACCCTTGCCCGCACACCACCCGCCGAGCTCAGGAGCCCGCCCCTGGCGGCCGGCAGGCCCGGGGAAGCGGCCCCTGCCCTCGATCCCGCTCCCGCACCCGGCCGCGGCGGCGACACGGCGGGGGGCGGGGCTTTTGCCGGAGGGAGCTGTGGAGGGACACACCCACCGGCACACAGGTGGCGGCACCGGGGCGGGGCGCCGGTGGGGGCGGCCAGGTGCAGGTCGAGGGGCTCGCTGGCCGAAGGGACGGCAACCGGGCCCGCGGCGGAGCCTGGGTCCGGGCCAGGCACCCCGGGGGCGTCTGGGGTGCGGCTGCCTTCCAGGGCCGCCTTCTGGCCGCCTGGCGGGCCGGGCCGGCGGGGAGCGCCCCCTCCGGCGCGCGCGCCGTGGTGGGAGGGGCCTGAGGAGGCGGGGCCTGCAGCGGGGCCCCGGCGCGGGCGGAGCCGGCGGCCACCGCCCGCGGGCGAGTTAAAGGAGAAGGCGGAGCGGGAGGCAAAAAGCCTACAGCACCCGGTATTCCCAGGCGGTCTCCCATCCAAGTACTAACCAGGCCCGACCCTGCTTAGCTTCCGAGATCAGACGAGATCGGGCGCGTTCAGGGTGGTATGGCCGTAGACGGGGGCGGGGACGGCGGGCTGCCTCTTGAGGCCCACTTTCGCTGGCGCTTGCGCCTCACCGCCAGCCTGGCGGTCAGCCCGCCCCGGCAGGACCCCGTCGCCCGCCCAGGCAGGGGGAACGGAGGTCTCGGGTACCGGGCGGTGGCGGAGGCGGAGGGTTTGGCCACCCCCTCCCAGCCGAGGGCGGGCGTGACCCAGCGAACCCTTCGGCGCTTGGCGCCCCGCCCAAGATCCGGCCCGTCGCTCACAGGGACGTGGCCCCGGAGGCTTCAGGGCCCGGGGCCCGCGGTCCCTTGGGCATCGCCCCTGCCCGCCCACGCGGCGCTAGGCGCCGCCCAGCCGCAGCCCGGGCCGGCCCTCCTGCCCGACAGCAGCTGGCCCGAAGCCACTGGGAGCCACCATCGTGTCGCCACGGCCCCTCAGCCCCGGCGAGGCCACCCTTGCCCGCACACCACCCGCCGAGCTCAGGAGCCCGCCCCTGGCGGCCGGCAGGCCCGGGGAAGCGGCCCCTGCCCTCGATCCCGCTCCCGCACCCGGCCGCGGCGGCGACACGGCGGGGGGCGGGGCTTTTGCCGGAGGGAGCTGTGGAGGGACACACCCACCGGCACACAGGTGGCGGCACCGGGGCGGGGCGCCGGTGGGGGCGGCCAGGTGCAGGTCGAGGGGCTCGCTGGCCGAAGGGACGGCAACCGGGCCCGCGGCGGAGCCTGGGTCCGGGCCAGGCACCCCGGGGGCGTCTGGGGTGCGGCTGCCTTCCAGGGCCGCCTTCTGGCCGCCTGGCGGGCCGGGCCGGCGGGGAGCGCCCCCTCCGGCGCGCGCGCCGTGGTGGGAGGGGCCTGAGGAGGCGGGGCCTGCAGCGGGGCCCCGGCGCGGGCGGAGCCGGCGGCCACCGCCCGCGGGCGAGTTAAAGGAGAAGGCGGAGCGGGAGGCAAAAAGCCTACAGCACCCGGTATTCCCAGGCGGTCTCCCATCCAAGTACTAACCAGGCCCGACCCTGCTTAGCTTCCGAGATCAGACGAGATCGGGCGCGTTCAGGGTGGTATGGCCGTAGACGGGGGCGGGGACGGCGGGCTGCCTCTTGAGGCCCACTTTCGCTGGCGCTTGCGCCTCACCGCCAGCCTGGCGGTCAGCCCGCCCCGGCAGGACCCCGTCGCCCGCCCAGGCAGGGGGAACGGAGGTCTCGGGTACCGGGCGGTGGCGGAGGCGGAGGGTTTGGCCACCCCCTCCCAGCCGAGGGCGGGCGTGAGCCAGCGAACCCTTCGGCGCTTGGCGCCCCGCCCAAGATCCGGCCCGTCGCTCACAGGGACGTGGCCCCGGAGGCTTCAGGGCCCGGGGCCCGCGGTCCCTTGGGCATCGCCCCTGCCCGCCCACGCGGCGCTAGGCGCCGCCCAGCCGCAGTCCGGGCCGGCCCTCCTGCCCGACAGCAGCTGGCCCGAAGCCACTGGGAGCCACCATCGTGTCGCCACGGCCCCTCAGCCCCGGCGAGGCCACCCTTGCCCGCACACCACCCGCCGAGCTCAGGAGCCCGCCCCTGGCGGCCGGCAGGCCCGGGGAAGCGGCCCCTGCCCTCGATCCCGCTCCCGCACCCGGCCGCGGCGGCGACACGGCGGGGGGCGGGGCTTTTGCCGGAGGGAGCTGTGGAGGGACACACCCACCGGCACACAGGTGGCGGCACCGGGGCGGGGCGCCGGTGGGGGCGGCCAGGTGCAGGTCGAGGGGCTCGCTGGCCGAAGGGACGGCAACCGGGCCCGCGGCGGAGCCTGGGTCCGGGCCAGGCACCCCGGGGGCGTCTGGGGTGCGGCTGCCTTCCAGGGCCGCCTTCTGGCCGCCTGGCGGGCCGGGCCGGCGGGGAGCGCCCCCTCCGGCGCGCGCGCCGTGGTGGGAGGGGCCTGAGGAGGCGGGGCCTGCAGCGGGGCCCCGGCGCGGGCGGAGCCGGCGGCCACCGCCCGCGGGCGAGTTAAAGGAGAAGGCGGAGCGGGAGGCAAAAAGCCTACAGCACCCGGTATTCCCAGGCGGTCTCCCATCCAAGTACTAACCAGGCCCGACCCTGCTTAGCTTCCGAGATCAGACGAGATCGGGCGCGTTCAGGGTGGTATGGCCGTAGACGGGGGCGGGGACGGCGGGCTGCCTCTTGAGGCCCACTTTCGCTGGCGCTTGCGCCTCACCGCCAGCCTGGCGGTCAGCCCGCCCCGGCAGGACCCCGTCGCCCGCCCAGGCAGGGGGAACGGAGGTCTCGGGTACCGGGCGGTGGCGGAGGCGGAGGGTTTGGCCACCCCCTCCCAGCCGAGGGCGGGCGTGACCCAGCGAACCCTTCGGCGCTTGGCGCCCCGCCCAAGATCCGGCCCGTCGCTCACAGGGACGTGGCCCCGGAGGCTTCAGGGCCCGGGGCCCGCGGTCCCTTGGGCATCGCCCCTGCCCGCCCACGCGGCGCTAGGCGCCGCCCAGCCGCAGTCCGGGCCGGCCCTCCTGCCCGACAGCAGCTGGCCCGAAGCCACTGGGAGCCACCATCGTGTCGCCACGGCCCCTCAGCCCCGGCGAGGCCACCCTTGCCCGCACACCACCCGCCGAGCTCAGGAGCCCGCCCCTGGCGGCCGGCAGGCCCGGGGAAGCGGCCCCTGCCCTCGATCCCGCTCCCGCACCCGGCCGCGGCGGCGACACGGCGGGGGGCGGGGCTTTTGCCGGAGGGAGCTGTGGAGGGACACACCCACCGGCACACAGGTGGCGGCACCGGGGCGGGGCGCCGGTGGGGGCGGCCAGGTGCAGGTCGAGGGGCTCGCTGGCCGAAGGGACGGCAACCGGGCCCGCGGCGGAGCCTGGGTCCGGGCCAGGCACCCCGGGGGCGTCTGGGGTGCGGCTGCCTTCCAGGGCCGCCTTCTGGCCGCCTGGCGGGCCGGGCCGGCGGGGAGCGCCCCCTCCGGCGCGCGCGCCGTGGTGGGAGGGGCCTGAGGAGGCGGGGCCTGCAGCGGGGCCCCGGCGCGGGCGGAGCCGGCGGCCACCGCCCGCGGGCGAGTTAAAGGAGAAGGCGGAGCGGGAGGCAAAAAGCCTACAGCACCCGGTATTCCCAGGCGGTCTCCCATCCAAGTACTAACCAGGCCCGACCCTGCTTAGCTTCCGAGATCAGACGAGATCGGGCGCGTTCAGGGTGGTATGGCCGTAGACGGGGGCGGGGACGGCGGGCTGCCTCTTGAGGCCCACTTTCGCTGGCGCTTGCGCCTCACCGCCAGCCTGGCGGTCAGCCCGCCCCGGCAGGACCCCGTCGCCCGCCCAGGCAGGGGGAACGGAGGTCTCGGGTACCGGGCGGTGGCGGAGGCGGAGGGTTTGGCCACCCCCTCCCAGCCGAGGGCGGGCGTGAGCCAGCGAACCCTTCGGCGCTTGGCGCCCCGCCCAAGATCCGGCCCGTCGCTCACAGGGACGTGGCCCCGGAGGCTTCAGGGCCCGGGGCCCGCGGTCCCTTGGGCATCGCCCCTGCCCGCCCACGCGGCGCTAGGCGCCGCCCAGCCGCAGCCCGGGCCGGCCCTCCTGCCCGACAGCAGCTGGCCCGAAGCCACTGGGAGCCACCATCGTGTCGCCACGGCCCCTCAGCCCCGGCGAGGCCACCCTTGCCCGCACACCACCCGCCGAGCTCAGGAGCCCGCCCCTGGCGGCCGGCAGGCCCGGGGAAGCGGCCCCTGCCCTCGATCCCGCTCCCGCACCCGGCCGCGGCGGCGACACGGCGGGGGGCGGGGCTTTTGCCGGAGGGAGCTGTGGAGGGACACACCCACCGGCACACAGGTGGCGGCACCGGGGCGGGGCGCCGGTGGGGGCGGCCAGGTGCAGGTCGAGGGGCTCGCTGGCCGAAGGGACGGCAACCGGGCCCGCGGCGGAGCCTGGGTCCGGGCCAGGCACCCCGGGGGCGTCTGGGGTGCGGCTGCCTTCCAGGGCCGCCTTCTGGCCGCCTGGCGGGCCGGGCCGGCGGGGAGCGCCCCCTCCGGCGCGCGCGCCGTGGTGGGAGGGGCCTGAGGAGGCGGGGCCTGCAGCGGGGCCCCGGCGCGGGCGGAGCCGGCGGCCACCGCCCGCGGGCGAGTTAAAGGAGAAGGCGGAGCGGGAGGCAAAAAGCCTACAGCACCCGGTATTCCCAGGCGGTCTCCCATCCAAGTACTAACCAGGCCCGACCCTGCTTAGCTTCCGAGATCAGACGAGATCGGGCGCGTTCAGGGTGGTATGGCCGTAGACGGGGGCGGGGACGGCGGGCTGCCTCTTGAGGCCCACTTTCGCTGGCGCTTGCGCCTCACCGCCAGCCTGGCGGTCAGCCCGCCCCGGCAGGACCCCGTCGCCCGCCCAGGCAGGGGGAACGGAGGTCTCGGGTACCGGGCGGTGGCGGAGGCGGAGGGTTTGGCCACCCCCTCCCAGCCGAGGGCGGGCGTGACCCAGCGAACCCTTCGGCGCTTGGCGCCCCGCCCAAGATCCGGCCCGTCGCTCACAGGGACGTGGCCCCGGAGGCTTCAGGGCCCGGGGCCCGCGGTCCCTTGGGCATCGCCCCTGCCCGCCCACGCGGCGCTAGGCGCCGCCCAGCCGCAGCCCGGGCCGGCCCTCCTGCCCGACAGCAGCTGGCCCGAAGCCACTGGGAGCCACCATCGTGTCGCCACGGCCCCTCAGCCCCGGCGAGGCCACCCTTGCCCGCACACCACCCGCCGAGCTCAGGAGCCCGCCCCTGGCGGCCGGCAGGCCCGGGGAAGCGGCCCCTGCCCTCGATCCCGCTCCCGCACCCGGCCGCGGCGGCGACACGGCGGGGGGCGGGGCTTTTGCCGGAGGGAGCTGTGGAGGGACACACCCACCGGCACACAGGTGGCGGCACCGGGGCGGGGCGCCGGTGGGGGCGGCCAGGTGCAGGTCGAGGGGCTCGCTGGCCGAAGGGACGGCAACCGGGCCCGCGGCGGAGCCTGGGTCCGGGCCAGGCACCCCGGGGGCGTCTGGGGTGCGGCTGCCTTCCAGGGCCGCCTTCTGGCCGCCTGGCGGGCCGGGCCGGCGGGGAGCGCCCCCTCCGGCGCGCGCGCCGTGGTGGGAGGGGCCTGAGGAGGCGGGGCCTGCAGCGGGGCCCCGGCGCGGGCGGAGCCGGCGGCCACCGCCCGCGGGCGAGTTAAAGGAGAAGGCGGAGCGGGAGGCAAAAAGCCTACAGCACCCGGTATTCCCAGGCGGTCTCCCATCCAAGTACTAACCAGGCCCGACCCTGCTTAGCTTCCGAGATCAGACGAGATCGGGCGCGTTCAGGGTGGTATGGCCGTAGACGGGGGCGGGGACGGCGGGCTGCCTCTTGAGGCCCACTTTCGCTGGCGCTTGCGCCTCACCGCCAGCCTGGCGGTCAGCCCGCCCCGGCAGGACCCCGTCGCCCGCCCAGGCAGGGGGAACGGAGGTCTCGGGTACCGGGCGGTGGCGGAGGCGGAGGGTTTGGCCACCCCCTCCCAGCCGAGGGCGGGCGTGAGCCAGCGAACCCTTCGGCGCTTGGCGCCCCGCCCAAGATCCGGCCCGTCGCTCACAGGGACGTGGCCCCGGAGGCTTCAGGGCCCGGGGCCCGCGGTCCCTTGGGCATCGCCCCTGCCCGCCCACGCGGCGCTAGGCGCCGCCCAGCCGCAGTCCGGGCCGGCCCTCCTGCCCGACAGCAGCTGGCCCGAAGCCAGTGGGAGCCACCATCGTGTCGCCACGGCCCCTCAGCCCCGGCGAGGCCACCCTTGCCCGCACACCACCCGCCGAGCTCAGGAGCCCGCCCCTGGCGGCCGGCAGGCCCGGGGAAGCGGCCCCTGCCCTCGATCCCGCTCCCGCACCCGGCCGCGGCGGCGACACGGCGGGGGGCGGGGCTTTTGCCGGAGGGAGCTGTGGAGGGACACACCCACCGGCACACAGGTGGCGGCACCGGGGCGGGGCGCCGGTGGGGGCGGCCAGGTGCAGGTCGAGGGGCTCGCTGGCCGAAGGGACGGCAACCGGGCCCGCGGCGGAGCCTGGGTCCGGGCCAGGCACCCCGGGGGCGTCTGGGGTGCGGCTGCCTTCCAGGGCCGCCTTCTGGCCGCCTGGCGGGCCGGGCCGGCGGGGAGCGCCCCCTCCGGCGCGCGCGCCGTGGTGGGAGGGGCCTGAGGAGGCGGGGCCTGCAGCGGGGCCCCGGCGCGGGCGGAGCCGGCGGCCACCGCCCGCGGGCGAGTTAAAGGAGAAGGCGGAGCGGGAGGCAAAAAGCCTACAGCACCCGGTATTCCCAGGCGGTCTCCCATCCAAGTACTAACCAGGCCCGACCCTGCTTAGCTTCCGAGATCAGACGAGATCGGGCGCGTTCAGGGTGGTATGGCCGTAGACGGGGGCGGGGACGGCGGGCTGCCTCTTGAGGCCCACTTTCGCTGGCGCTTGCGCCTCACCGCCAGCCTGGCGGTCAGCCCGCCCCGGCAGGACCCCGTCGCCCGCCCAGGCAGGGGGAACGGAGGTCTCGGGTACCGGGCGGTGGCGGAGGCGGAGGGTTTGGCCACCCCCTCCCAGCCGAGGGCGGGCGTGACCCAGCGAACCCTTCGGCGCTTGGCGCCCCGCCCAAGATCCGGCCCGTCGCTCACAGGGACGTGGCCCCGGAGGCTTCAGGGCCCGGGGCCCGCGGTCCCTTGGGCATCGCCCCTGCCCGCCCACGCGGCGCTAGGCGCCGCCCAGCCGCAGCCCGGGCCGGCCCTCCTGCCCGACAGCAGCTGGCCCGAAGCCACTGGGAGCCACCATCGTGTCGCCACGGCCCCTCAGCCCCGGCGAGGCCACCCTTGCCCGCACACCACCCGCCGAGCTCAGGAGCCCGCCCCTGGCGGCCGGCAGGCCCGGGGAAGCGGCCCCTGCCCTCGATCCCGCTCCCGCACCCGGCCGCGGCGGCGACACGGCGGGGGGCGGGGCTTTTGCCGGAGGGAGCTGTGGAGGGACACACCCACCGGCACACAGGTGGCGGCACCGGGGCGGGGCGCCGGTGGGGGCGGCCAGGTGCAGGTCGAGGGGCTCGCTGGCCGAAGGGACGGCAACCGGGCCCGCGGCGGAGCCTGGGTCCGGGCCAGGCACCCCGGGGGCGTCTGGGGTGCGGCTGCCTTCCAGGGCCGCCTTCTGGCCGCCTGGCGGGCCGGGCCGGCGGGGAGCGCCCCCTCCGGCGCGCGCGCCGTGGTGGGAGGGGCCTGAGGAGGCGGGGCCTGCAGCGGGGCCCCGGCGCGGGCGGAGCCGGCGGCCACCGCCCGCGGGCGAGTTAAAGGAGAAGGCGGAGCGGGAGGCAAAAAGCCTACAGCACCCGGTATTCCCAGGCGGTCTCCCATCCAAGTACTAACCAGGCCCGACCCTGCTTAGCTTCCGAGATCAGACGAGATCGGGCGCGTTCAGGGTGGTATGGCCGTAGACGGGGGCGGGGACGGCGGGCTGCCTCTTGAGGCCCACTTTCGCTGGCGCTTGCGCCTCACCGCCAGCCTGGCGGTCAGCCCGCCCCGGCAGGACCCCGTCGCCCGCCCAGGCAGGGGGAACGGAGGTCTCGGGTACCGGGCGGTGGCGGAGGCGGAGGGTTTGGCCACCCCCTCCCAGCCGAGGGCGGGCGTGAGCCAGCGAACCCTTCGGCGCTTGGCGCCCCGCCCAAGATCCGGCCCGTCGCTCACAGGGACGTGGCCCCGGAGGCTTCAGGGCCCGGGGCCCGCGGTCCCTTGGGCATCGCCCCTGCCCGCCCACGCGGCGCTAGGCGCCGCCCAGCCGCAGCCCGGGCCGGCCCTCCTGCCCGACAGCAGCTGGCCCGAAGCCACTGGGAGCCACCATCGTGTCGCCACGGCCCCTCAGCCCCGGCGAGGCCACCCTTGCCCGCACACCACCCGCCGAGCTCAGGAGCCCGCCCCTGGCGGCCGGCAGGCCCGGGGAAGCGGCCCCTGCCCTCGATCCCGCTCCCGCACCCGGCCGCGGCGGCGACACGGCGGGGGGCGGGGCTTTTGCCGGAGGGAGCTGTGGAGGGACACACCCACCGGCACACAGGTGGCGGCACCGGGGCGGGGCGCCGGTGGGGGCGGCCAGGTGCAGGTCGAGGGGCTCGCTGGCCGAAGGGACGGCAACCGGGCCCGCGGCGGAGCCTGGGTCCGGGCCAGGCACCCCGGGGGCGTCTGGGGTGCGGCTGCCTTCCAGGGCCGCCTTCTGGCCGCCTGGCGGGCCGGGCCGGCGGGGAGCGCCCCCTCCGGCGCGCGCGCCGTGGTGGGAGGGGCCTGAGGAGGCGGGGCCTGCAGCGGGGCCCCGGCGCGGGCGGAGCCGGCGGCCACCGCCCGCGGGCGAGTTAAAGGAGAAGGCGGAGCGGGAGGCAAAAAGCCTACAGCACCCGGTATTCCCAGGCGGTCTCCCATCCAAGTACTAACCAGGCCCGACCCTGCTTAGCTTCCGAGATCAGACGAGATCGGGCGCGTTCAGGGTGGTATGGCCGTAGACGGGGGCGGGGACGGCGGGCTGCCTCTTGAGGCCCACTTTCGCTGGCGCTTGCGCCTCACCGCCAGCCTGGCGGTCAGCCCGCCCCGGCAGGACCCCGTCGCCCGCCCAGGCAGGGGGAACGGAGGTCTCGGGTACCGGGCGGTGGCGGAGGCGGAGGGTTTGGCCACCCCCTCCCAGCCGAGGGCGGGCGTGACCCAGCGAACCCTTCGGCGCTTGGCGCCCCGCCCAAGATCCGGCCCGTCGCTCACAGGGACGTGGCCCCGGAGGCTTCAGGGCCCGGGGCCCGCGGTCCCTTGGGCATCGCCCCTGCCCGCCCACGCGGCGCTAGGCGCCGCCCAGCCGCAGTCCGGGCCGGCCCTCCTGCCCGACAGCAGCTGGCCCGAAGCCACTGGGAGCCACCATCGTGTCGCCACGGCCCCTCAGCCCCGGCGAGGCCACCCTTGCCCGCACACCACCCGCCGAGCTCAGGAGCCCGCCCCTGGCGGCCGGCAGGCCCGGGGAAGCGGCCCCTGCCCTCGATCCCGCTCCCGCACCCGGCCGCGGCGGCGACACGGCGGGGGGCGGGGCTTTTGCCGGAGGGAGCTGTGGAGGGACACACCCACCGGCACACAGGTGGCGGCACCGGGGCGGGGCGCCGGTGGGGGCGGCCAGGTGCAGGTCGAGGGGCTCGCTGGCCGAAGGGACGGCAACCGGGCCCGCGGCGGAGCCTGGGTCCGGGCCAGGCACCCCGGGGGCGTCTGGGGTGCGGCTGCCTTCCAGGGCCGCCTTCTGGCCGCCTGGCGGGCCGGGCCGGCGGGGAGCGCCCCCTCCGGCGCGCGCGCCGTGGTGGGAGGGGCCTGAGGAGGCGGGGCCTGCAGCGGGGCCCCGGCGCGGGCGGAGCCGGCGGCCACCGCCCGCGGGCGAGTTAAAGGAGAAGGCGGAGCGGGAGGCAAAAAGCCTACAGCACCCGGTATTCCCAGGCGGTCTCCCATCCAAGTACTAACCAGGCCCGACCCTGCTTAGCTTCCGAGATCAGACGAGATCGGGCGCGTTCAGGGTGGTATGGCCGTAGACGGGGGCGGGGACGGCGGGCTGCCTCTTGAGGCCCACTTTCGCTGGCGCTTGCGCCTCACCGCCAGCCTGGCGGTCAGCCCGCCCCGGCAGGACCCCGTCGCCCGCCCAGGCAGGGGGAACGGAGGTCTCGGGTACCGGGCGGTGGCGGAGGCGGAGGGTTTGGCCACCCCCTCCCAGCCGAGGGCGGGCGTGAGCCAGCGAACCCTTCGGCGCTTGGCGCCCCGCCCAAGATCCGGCCCGTCGCTCACAGGGACGTGGCCCCGGAGGCTTCAGGGCCCGGGGCCCGCGGTCCCTTGGGCATCGCCCCTGCCCGCCCACGCGGCGCTAGGCGCCGCCCAGCCGCAGTCCGGGCCGGCCCTCCTGCCCGACAGCAGCTGGCCCGAAGCCACTGGGAGCCACCATCGTGTCGCCACGGCCCCTCAGCCCCGGCGAGGCCACCCTTGCCCGCACACCACCCGCCGAGCTCAGGAGCCCGCCCCTGGCGGCCGGCAGGCCCGGGGAAGCGGCCCCTGCCCTCGATCCCGCTCCCGCACCCGGCCGCGGCGGCGACACGGCGGGGGGCGGGGCTTTTGCCGGAGGGAGCTGTGGAGGGACACACCCACCGGCACACAGGTGGCGGCACCGGGGCGGGGCGCCGGTGGGGGCGGCCAGGTGCAGGTCGAGGGGCTCGCTGGCCGAAGGGACGGCAACCGGGCCCGCGGCGGAGCCTGGGTCCGGGCCAGGCACCCCGGGGGCGTCTGGGGTGCGGCTGCCTTCCAGGGCCGCCTTCTGGCCGCCTGGCGGGCCGGGCCGGCGGGGAGCGCCCCCTCCGGCGCGCGCGCCGTGGTGGGAGGGGCCTGAGGAGGCGGGGCCTGCAGCGGGGCCCCGGCGCGGGCGGAGCCGGCGGCCACCGCCCGCGGGCGAGTTAAAGGAGAAGGCGGAGCGGGAGGCAAAAAGCCTACAGCACCCGGTATTCCCAGGCGGTCTCCCATCCAAGTACTAACCAGGCCCGACCCTGCTTAGCTTCCGAGATCAGACGAGATCGGGCGCGTTCAGGGTGGTATGGCCGTAGACGGGGGCGGGGACGGCGGGCTGCCTCTTGAGGCCCACTTTCGCTGGCGCTTGCGCCTCACCGCCAGCCTGGCGGTCAGCCCGCCCCGGCAGGACCCCGTCGCCCGCCCAGGCAGGGGGAACGGAGGTCTCGGGTACCGGGCGGTGGCGGAGGCGGAGGGTTTGGCCACCCCCTCCCAGCCGAGGGCGGGCGTGACCCAGCGAACCCTTCGGCGCTTGGCGCCCCGCCCAAGATCCGGCCCGTCGCTCACAGGGACGTGGCCCCGGAGGCTTCAGGGCCCGGGGCCCGCGGTCCCTTGGGCATCGCCCCTGCCCGCCCACGCGGCGCTAGGCGCCGCCCAGCCGCAGCCCGGGCCGGCCCTCCTGCCCGACAGCAGCTGGCCCGAAGCCACTGGGAGCCACCATCGTGTCGCCACGGCCCCTCAGCCCCGGCGAGGCCACCCTTGCCCGCACACCACCCGCCGAGCTCAGGAGCCCGCCCCTGGCGGCCGGCAGGCCCGGGGAAGCGGCCCCTGCCCTCGATCCCGCTCCCGCACCCGGCCGCGGCGGCGACACGGCGGGGGGCGGGGCTTTTGCCGGAGGGAGCTGTGGAGGGACACACCCACCGGCACACAGGTGGCGGCACCGGGGCGGGGCGCCGGTGGGGGCGGCCAGGTGCAGGTCGAGGGGCTCGCTGGCCGAAGGGACGGCAACCGGGCCCGCGGCGGAGCCTGGGTCCGGGCCAGGCACCCCGGGGGCGTCTGGGGTGCGGCTGCCTTCCAGGGCCGCCTTCTGGCCGCCTGGCGGGCCGGGCCGGCGGGGAGCGCCCCCTCCGGCGCGCGCGCCGTGGTGGGAGGGGCCTGAGGAGGCGGGGCCTGCAGCGGGGCCCCGGCGCGGGCGGAGCCGGCGGCCACCGCCCGCGGGCGAGTTAAAGGAGAAGGCGGAGCGGGAGGCAAAAAGCCTACAGCACCCGGTATTCCCAGGCGGTCTCCCATCCAAGTACTAACCAGGCCCGACCCTGCTTAGCTTCCGAGATCAGACGAGATCGGGCGCGTTCAGGGTGGTATGGCCGTAGACGGGGGCGGGGACGGCGGGCTGCCTCTTGAGGCCCACTTTCGCTGGCGCTTGCGCCTCACCGCCAGCCTGGCGGTCAGCCCGCCCCGGCAGGACCCCGTCGCCCGCCCAGGCAGGGGGAACGGAGGTCTCGGGTACCGGGCGGTGGCGGAGGCGGAGGGTTTGGCCACCCCCTCCCAGCCGAGGGCGGGCGTGAGCCAGCGAACCCTTCGGCGCTTGGCGCCCCGCCCAAGATCCGGCCCGTCGCTCACAGGGACGTGGCCCCGGAGGCTTCAGGGCCCGGGGCCCGCGGTCCCTTGGGCATCGCCCCTGCCCGCCCACGCGGCGCTAGGCGCCGCCCAGCCGCAGCCCGGGCCGGCCCTCCTGCCCGACAGCAGCTGGCCCGAAGCCACTGGGAGCCACCATCGTGTCGCCACGGCCCCTCAGCCCCGGCGAGGCCACCCTTGCCCGCACACCACCCGCCGAGCTCAGGAGCCCGCCCCTGGCGGCCGGCAGGCCCGGGGAAGCGGCCCCTGCCCTCGATCCCGCTCCCGCACCCGGCCGCGGCGGCGACACGGCGGGGGGCGGGGCTTTTGCCGGAGGGAGCTGTGGAGGGACACACCCACCGGCACACAGGTGGCGGCACCGGGGCGGGGCGCCGGTGGGGGCGGCCAGGTGCAGGTCGAGGGGCTCGCTGGCCGAAGGGACGGCAACCGGGCCCGCGGCGGAGCCTGGGTCCGGGCCAGGCACCCCGGGGGCGTCTGGGGTGCGGCTGCCTTCCAGGGCCGCCTTCTGGCCGCCTGGCGGGCCGGGCCGGCGGGGAGCGCCCCCTCCGGCGCGCGCGCCGTGGTGGGAGGGGCCTGAGGAGGCGGGGCCTGCAGCGGGGCCCCGGCGCGGGCGGAGCCGGCGGCCACCGCCCGCGGGCGAGTTAAAGGAGAAGGCGGAGCGGGAGGCAAAAAGCCTACAGCACCCGGTATTCCCAGGCGGTCTCCCATCCAAGTACTAACCAGGCCCGACCCTGCTTAGCTTCCGAGATCAGACGAGATCGGGCGCGTTCAGGGTGGTATGGCCGTAGACGGGGGCGGGGACGGCGGGCTGCCTCTTGAGGCCCACTTTCGCTGGCGCTTGCGCCTCACCGCCAGCCTGGCGGTCAGCCCGCCCCGGCAGGACCCCGTCGCCCGCCCAGGCAGGGGGAACGGAGGTCTCGGGTACCGGGCGGTGGCGGAGGCGGAGGGTTTGGCCACCCCCTCCCAGCCGAGGGCGGGCGTGACCCAGCGAACCCTTCGGCGCTTGGCGCCCCGCCCAAGATCCGGCCCGTCGCTCACAGGGACGTGGCCCCGGAGGCTTCAGGGCCCGGGGCCCGCGGTCCCTTGGGCATCGCCCCTGCCCGCCCACGCGGCGCTAGGCGCCGCCCAGCCGCAGCCCGGGCCGGCCCTCCTGCCCGACAGCAGCTGGCCCGAAGCCACTGGGAGCCACCATCGTGTCGCCACGGCCCCTCAGCCCCGGCGAGGCCACCCTTGCCCGCACACCACCCGCCGAGCTCAGGAGCCCGCCCCTGGCGGCCGGCAGGCCCGGGGAAGCGGCCCCTGCCCTCGATCCCGCTCCCGCACCCGGCCGCGGCGGCGACACGGCGGGGGGCGGGGCTTTTGCCGGAGGGAGCTGTGGAGGGACACACCCACCGGCACACAGGTGGCGGCACCGGGGCGGGGCGCCGGTGGGGGCGGCCAGGTGCAGGTCGAGGGGCTCGCTGGCCGAAGGGACGGCAACCGGGCCCGCGGCGGAGCCTGGGTCCGGGCCAGGCACCCCGGGGGCGTCTGGGGTGCGGCTGCCTTCCAGGGCCGCCTTCTGGCCGCCTGGCGGGCCGGGCCGGCGGGGAGCGCCCCCTCCGGCGCGCGCGCCGTGGTGGGAGGGGCCTGAGGAGGCGGGGCCTGCAGCGGGGCCCCGGCGCGGGCGGAGCCGGCGGCCACCGCCCGCGGGCGAGTTAAAGGAGAAGGCGGAGCGGGAGGCAAAAAGCCTACAGCACCCGGTATTCCCAGGCGGTCTCCCATCCAAGTACTAACCAGGCCCGACCCTGCTTAGCTTCCGAGATCAGACGAGATCGGGCGCGTTCAGGGTGGTATGGCCGTAGACGGGGGCGGGGACGGCGGGCTGCCTCTTGAGGCCCACTTTCGCTGGCGCTTGCGCCTCACCGCCAGCCTGGCGGTCAGCCCGCCCCGGCAGGACCCCGTCGCCCGCCCAGGCAGGGGGAACGGAGGTCTCGGGTACCGGGCGGTGGCGGAGGCGGAGGGTTTGGCCACCCCCTCCCAGCCGAGGGCGGGCGTGACCCAGCGAACCCTTCGGCGCTTGGCGCCCCGCCCAAGATCCGGCCCGTCGCTCACAGGGACGTGGCCCCGGAGGCTTCAGGGCCCGGGGCCCGCGGTCCCTTGGGCATCGCCCCTGCCCGCCCACGCGGCGCTAGGCGCCGCCCAGCCGCAGCCCGGGCCGGCCCTCCTGCCCGACAGCAGCTGGCCCGAAGCCACTGGGAGCCACCATCGTGTCGCCACGGCCCCTCAGCCCCGGCGAGGCCACCCTTGCCCGCACACCACCCGCCGAGCTCAGGAGCCCGCCCCTGGCGGCCGGCAGGCCCGGGGAAGCGGCCCCTGCCCTCGATCCCGCTCCCGCACCCGGCCGCGGCGGCGACACGGCGGGGGGCGGGGCTTTTGCCGGAGGGAGCTGTGGAGGGACACACCCACCGGCACACAGGTGGCGGCACCGGGGCGGGGCGCCGGTGGGGGCGGCCAGGTGCAGGTCGAGGGGCTCGCTGGCCGAAGGGACGGCAACCGGGCCCGCGGCGGAGCCTGGGTCCGGGCCAGGCACCCCGGGGGCGTCTGGGGTGCGGCTGCCTTCCAGGGCCGCCTTCTGGCCGCCTGGCGGGCCGGGCCGGCGGGGAGCGCCCCCTCCGGCGCGCGCGCCGTGGTGGGAGGGGCCTGAGGAGGCGGGGCCTGCAGCGGGGCCCCGGCGCGGGCGGAGCCGGCGGCCACCGCCCGCGGGCGAGTTAAAGGAGAAGGCGGAGCGGGAGGCAAAAAGCCTACAGCACCCGGTATTCCCAGGCGGTCTCCCATCCAAGTACTAACCAGGCCCGACCCTGCTTAGCTTCCGAGATCAGACGAGATCGGGCGCGTTCAGGGTGGTATGGCCGTAGACGGGGGCGGGGACGGCGGGCTGCCTCTTGAGGCCCACTTTCGCTGGCGCTTGCGCCTCACCGCCAGCCTGGCGGTCAGCCCGCCCCGGCAGGACCCCGTCGCCCGCCCAGGCAGGGGGAACGGAGGTCTCGGGTACCGGGCGGTGGCGGAGGCGGAGGGTTTGGCCACCCCCTCCCAGCCGAGGGCGGGCGTGACCCAGCGAACCCTTCGGCGCTTGGCGCCCCGCCCAAGATCCGGCCCGTCGCTCACAGGGACGTGGCCCCGGAGGCTTCAGGGCCCGGGGCCCGCGGTCCCTTGGGCATCGCCCCTGCCCGCCCACGCGGCGCTAGGCGCCGCCCAGCCGCAGCCCGGGCCGGCCCTCCTGCCCGACAGCAGCTGGCCCGAAGCCACTGGGAGCCACCATCGTGTCGCCACGGCCCCTCAGCCCCGGCGAGGCCACCCTTGCCCGCACACCACCCGCCGAGCTCAGGAGCCCGCCCCTGGCGGCCGGCAGGCCCGGGGAAGCGGCCCCTGCCCTCGATCCCGCTCCCGCACCCGGCCGCGGCGGCGACACGGCGGGGGGCGGGGCTTTTGCCGGAGGGAGCTGTGGAGGGACACACCCACCGGCACACAGGTGGCGGCACCGGGGCGGGGCGCCGGTGGGGGCGGCCAGGTGCAGGTCGAGGGGCTCGCTGGCCGAAGGGACGGCAACCGGGCCCGCGGCGGAGCCTGGGTCCGGGCCAGGCACCCCGGGGGCGTCTGGGGTGCGGCTGCCTTCCAGGGCCGCCTTCTGGCCGCCTGGCGGGCCGGGCCGGCGGGGAGCGCCCCCTCCGGCGCGCGCGCCGTGGTGGGAGGGGCCTGAGGAGGCGGGGCCTGCAGCGGGGCCCCGGCGCGGGCGGAGCCGGCGGCCACCGCCCGCGGGCGAGTTAAAGGAGAAGGCGGAGCGGGAGGCAAAAAGCCTACAGCACCCGGTATTCCCAGGCGGTCTCCCATCCAAGTACTAACCAGGCCCGACCCTGCTTAGCTTCCGAGATCAGACGAGATCGGGCGCGTTCAGGGTGGTATGGCCGTAGACGGGGGCGGGGACGGCGGGCTGCCTCTTGAGGCCCACTTTCGCTGGCGCTTGCGCCTCACCGCCAGCCTGGCGGTCAGCCCGCCCCGGCAGGACCCCGTCGCCCGCCCAGGCAGGGGGAACGGAGGTCTCGGGTACCGGGCGGTGGCGGAGGCGGAGGGTTTGGCCACCCCCTCCCAGCCGAGGGCGGGCGTGAGCCAGCGAACCCTTCGGCGCTTGGCGCCCCGCCCAAGATCCGGCCCGTCGCTCACAGGGACGTGGCCCCGGAGGCTTCAGGGCCCGGGGCCCGCGGTCCCTTGGGCATCGCCCCTGCCCGCCCACGCGGCGCTAGGCGCCGCCCAGCCGCAGCCCGGGCCGGCCCTCCTGCCCGACAGCAGCTGGCCCGAAGCCACTGGGAGCCACCATCGTGTCGCCACGGCCCCTCAGCCCCGGCGAGGCCACCCTTGCCCGCACACCACCCGCCGAGCTCAGGAGCCCGCCCCTGGCGGCCGGCAGGCCCGGGGAAGCGGCCCCTGCCCTCGATCCCGCTCCCGCACCCGGCCGCGGCGGCGACACGGCGGGGGGCGGGGCTTTTGCCGGAGGGAGCTGTGGAGGGACACACCCACCGGCACACAGGTGGCGGCACCGGGGCGGGGCGCCGGTGGGGGCGGCCAGGTGCAGGTCGAGGGGCTCGCTGGCCGAAGGGACGGCAACCGGGCCCGCGGCGGAGCCTGGGTCCGGGCCAGGCACCCCGGGGGCGTCTGGGGTGCGGCTGCCTTCCAGGGCCGCCTTCTGGCCGCCTGGCGGGCCGGGCCGGCGGGGAGCGCCCCCTCCGGCGCGCGCGCCGTGGTGGGAGGGGCCTGAGGAGGCGGGGCCTGCAGCGGGGCCCCGGCGCGGGCGGAGCCGGCGGCCACCGCCCGCGGGCGAGTTAAAGGAGAAGGCGGAGCGGGAGGCAAAAAGCCTACAGCACCCGGTATTCCCAGGCGGTCTCCCATCCAAGTACTAACCAGGCCCGACCCTGCTTAGCTTCCGAGATCAGACGAGATCGGGCGCGTTCAGGGTGGTATGGCCGTAGACGGGGGCGGGGACGGCGGGCTGCCTCTTGAGGCCCACTTTCGCTGGCGCTTGCGCCTCACCGCCAGCCTGGCGGTCAGCCCGCCCCGGCAGGACCCCGTCGCCCGCCCAGGCAGGGGGAACGGAGGTCTCGGGTACCGGGCGGTGGCGGAGGCGGAGGGTTTGGCCACCCCCTCCCAGCCGAGGGCGGGCGTGACCCAGCGAACCCTTCGGCGCTTGGCGCCCCGCCCAAGATCCGGCCCGTCGCTCACAGGGACGTGGCCCCGGAGGCTTCAGGGCCCGGGGCCCGCGGTCCCTTGGGCATCGCCCCTGCCCGCCCACGCGGCGCTAGGCGCCGCCCAGCCGCAGCCCGGGCCGGCCCTCCTGCCCGACAGCAGCTGGCCCGAAGCCACTGGGAGCCACCATCGTGTCGCCACGGCCCCTCAGCCCCGGCGAGGCCACCCTTGCCCGCACACCACCCGCCGAGCTCAGGAGCCCGCCCCTGGCGGCCGGCAGGCCCGGGGAAGCGGCCCCTGCCCTCGATCCCGCTCCCGCACCCGGCCGCGGCGGCGACACGGCGGGGGGCGGGGCTTTTGCCGGAGGGAGCTGTGGAGGGACACACCCACCGGCACACAGGTGGCGGCACCGGGGCGGGGCGCCGGTGGGGGCGGCCAGGTGCAGGTCGAGGGGCTCGCTGGCCGAAGGGACGGCAACCGGGCCCGCGGCGGAGCCTGGGTCCGGGCCAGGCACCCCGGGGGCGTCTGGGGTGCGGCTGCCTTCCAGGGCCGCCTTCTGGCCGCCTGGCGGGCCGGGCCGGCGGGGAGCGCCCCCTCCGGCGCGCGCGCCGTGGTGGGAGGGGCCTGAGGAGGCGGGGCCTGCAGCGGGGCCCCGGCGCGGGCGGAGCCGGCGGCCACCGCCCGCGGGCGAGTTAAAGGAGAAGGCGGAGCGGGAGGCAAAAAGCCTACAGCACCCGGTATTCCCAGGCGGTCTCCCATCCAAGTACTAACCAGGCCCGACCCTGCTTAGCTTCCGAGATCAGACGAGATCGGGCGCGTTCAGGGTGGTATGGCCGTAGACGGGGGCGGGGACGGCGGGCTGCCTCTTGAGGCCCACTTTCGCTGGCGCTTGCGCCTCACCGCCAGCCTGGCGGTCAGCCCGCCCCGGCAGGACCCCGTCGCCCGCCCAGGCAGGGGGAACGGAGGTCTCGGGTACCGGGCGGTGGCGGAGGCGGAGGGTTTGGCCACCCCCTCCCAGCCGAGGGCGGGCGTGAGCCAGCGAACCCTTCGGCGCTTGGCGCCCCGCCCAAGATCCGGCCCGTCGCTCACAGGGACGTGGCCCCGGAGGCTTCAGGGCCCGGGGCCCGCGGTCCCTTGGGCATCGCCCCTGCCCGCCCACGCGGCGCTAGGCGCCGCCCAGCCGCAGCCCGGGCCGGCCCTCCTGCCCGACAGCAGCTGGCCCGAAGCCACTGGGAGCCACCATCGTGTCGCCACGGCCCCTCAGCCCCGGCGAGGCCACCCTTGCCCGCACACCACCCGCCGAGCTCAGGAGCCCGCCCCTGGCGGCCGGCAGGCCCGGGGAAGCGGCCCCTGCCCTCGATCCCGCTCCCGCACCCGGCCGCGGCGGCGACACGGCGGGGGGCGGGGCTTTTGCCGGAGGGAGCTGTGGAGGGACACACCCACCGGCACACAGGTGGCGGCACCGGGGCGGGGCGCCGGTGGGGGCGGCCAGGTGCAGGTCGAGGGGCTCGCTGGCCGAAGGGACGGCAACCGGGCCCGCGGCGGAGCCTGGGTCCGGGCCAGGCACCCCGGGGGCGTCTGGGGTGCGGCTGCCTTCCAGGGCCGCCTTCTGGCCGCCTGGCGGGCCGGGCCGGCGGGGAGCGCCCCCTCCGGCGCGCGCGCCGTGGTGGGAGGGGCCTGAGGAGGCGGGGCCTGCAGCGGGGCCCCGGCGCGGGCGGAGCCGGCGGCCACCGCCCGCGGGCGAGTTAAAGGAGAAGGCGGAGCGGGAGGCAAAAAGCCTACAGCACCCGGTATTCCCAGGCGGTCTCCCATCCAAGTACTAACCAGGCCCGACCCTGCTTAGCTTCCGAGATCAGACGAGATCGGGCGCGTTCAGGGTGGTATGGCCGTAGACGGGGGCGGGGACGGCGGGCTGCCTCTTGAGGCCCACTTTCGCTGGCGCTTGCGCCTCACCGCCAGCCTGGCGGTCAGCCCGCCCCGGCAGGACCCCGTCGCCCGCCCAGGCAGGGGGAACGGAGGTCTCGGGTACCGGGCGGTGGCGGAGGCGGAGGGTTTGGCCACCCCCTCCCAGCCGAGGGCGGGCGTGAGCCAGCGAACCCTTCGGCGCTTGGCGCCCCGCCCAAGATCCGGCCCGTCGCTCACAGGGACGTGGCCCCGGAGGCTTCAGGGCCCGGGGCCCGCGGTCCCTTGGGCATCGCCCCTGCCCGCCCACGCGGCGCTAGGCGCCGCCCAGCCGCAGCCCGGGCCGGCCCTCCTGCCCGACAGCAGCTGGCCCGAAGCCACTGGGAGCCACCATCGTGTCGCCACGGCCCCTCAGCCCCGGCGAGGCCACCCTTGCCCGCACACCACCCGCCGAGCTCAGGAGCCCGCCCCTGGCGGCCGGCAGGCCCGGGGAAGCGGCCCCTGCCCTCGATCCCGCTCCCGCACCCGGCCGCGGCGGCGACACGGCGGGGGGCGGGGCTTTTGCCGGAGGGAGCTGTGGAGGGACACACCCACCGGCACACAGGTGGCGGCACCGGGGCGGGGCGCCGGTGGGGGCGGCCAGGTGCAGGTCGAGGGGCTCGCTGGCCGAAGGGACGGCAACCGGGCCCGCGGCGGAGCCTGGGTCCGGGCCAGGCACCCCGGGGGCGTCTGGGGTGCGGCTGCCTTCCAGGGCCGCCTTCTGGCCGCCTGGCGGGCCGGGCCGGCGGGGAGCGCCCCCTCCGGCGCGCGCGCCGTGGTGGGAGGGGCCTGAGGAGGCGGGGCCTGCAGCGGGGCCCCGGCGCGGGCGGAGCCGGCGGCCACCGCCCGCGGGCGAGTTAAAGGAGAAGGCGGAGCGGGAGGCAAAAAGCCTACAGCACCCGGTATTCCCAGGCGGTCTCCCATCCAAGTACTAACCAGGCCCGACCCTGCTTAGCTTCCGAGATCAGACGAGATCGGGCGCGTTCAGGGTGGTATGGCCGTAGACGGGGGCGGGGACGGCGGGCTGCCTCTTGAGGCCCACTTTCGCTGGCGCTTGCGCCTCACCGCCAGCCTGGCGGTCAGCCCGCCCCGGCAGGACCCCGTCGCCCGCCCAGGCAGGGGGAACGGAGGTCTCGGGTACCGGGCGGTGGCGGAGGCGGAGGGTTTGGCCACCCCCTCCCAGCCGAGGGCGGGCGTGAGCCAGCGAACCCTTCGGCGCTTGGCGCCCCGCCCAAGATCCGGCCCGTCGCTCACAGGGACGTGGCCCCGGAGGCTTCAGGGCCCGGGGCCCGCGGTCCCTTGGGCATCGCCCCTGCCCGCCCACGCGGCGCTAGGCGCCGCCCAGCCGCAGCCCGGGCCGGCCCTCCTGCCCGACAGCAGCTGGCCCGAAGCCACTGGGAGCCACCATCGTGTCGCCACGGCCCCTCAGCCCCGGCGAGGCCACCCTTGCCCGCACACCACCCGCCGAGCTCAGGAGCCCGCCCCTGGCGGCCGGCAGGCCCGGGGAAGCGGCCCCTGCCCTCGATCCCGCTCCCGCACCCGGCCGCGGCGGCGACACGGCGGGGGGCGGGGCTTTTGCCGGAGGGAGCTGTGGAGGGACACACCCACCGGCACACAGGTGGCGGCACCGGGGCGGGGCGCCGGTGGGGGCGGCCAGGTGCAGGTCGAGGGGCTCGCTGGCCGAAGGGACGGCAACCGGGCCCGCGGCGGAGCCTGGGTCCGGGCCAGGCACCCCGGGGGCGTCTGGGGTGCGGCTGCCTTCCAGGGCCGCCTTCTGGCCGCCTGGCGGGCCGGGCCGGCGGGGAGCGCCCCCTCCGGCGCGCGCGCCGTGGTGGGAGGGGCCTGAGGAGGCGGGGCCTGCAGCGGGGCCCCGGCGCGGGCGGAGCCGGCGGCCACCGCCCGCGGGCGAGTTAAAGGAGAAGGCGGAGCGGGAGGCAAAAAGCCTACAGCACCCGGTATTCCCAGGCGGTCTCCCATCCAAGTACTAACCAGGCCCGACCCTGCTTAGCTTCCGAGATCAGACGAGATCGGGCGCGTTCAGGGTGGTATGGCCGTAGACGGGGGCGGGGACGGCGGGCTGCCTCTTGAGGCCCACTTTCGCTGGCGCTTGCGCCTCACCGCCAGCCTGGCGGTCAGCCCGCCCCGGCAGGACCCCGTCGCCCGCCCAGGCAGGGGGAACGGAGGTCTCGGGTACCGGGCGGTGGCGGAGGCGGAGGGTTTGGCCACCCCCTCCCAGCCGAGGGCGGGCGTGACCCAGCGAACCCTTCGGCGCTTGGCGCCCCGCCCAAGATCCGGCCCGTCGCTCACAGGGACGTGGCCCCGGAGGCTTCAGGGCCCGGGGCCCGCGGTCCCTTGGGCATCGCCCCTGCCCGCCCACGCGGCGCTAGGCGCCGCCCAGCCGCAGCCCGGGCCGGCCCTCCTGCCCGACAGCAGCTGGCCCGAAGCCACTGGGAGCCACCATCGTGTCGCCACGGCCCCTCAGCCCCGGCGAGGCCACCCTTGCCCGCACACCACCCGCCGAGCTCAGGAGCCCGCCCCTGGCGGCCGGCAGGCCCGGGGAAGCGGCCCCTGCCCTCGATCCCGCTCCCGCACCCGGCCGCGGCGGCGACACGGCGGGGGGCGGGGCTTTTGCCGGAGGGAGCTGTGGAGGGACACACCCACCGGCACACAGGTGGCGGCACCGGGGCGGGGCGCCGGTGGGGGCGGCCAGGTGCAGGTCGAGGGGCTCGCTGGCCGAAGGGACGGCAACCGGGCCCGCGGCGGAGCCTGGGTCCGGGCCAGGCACCCCGGGGGCGTCTGGGGTGCGGCTGCCTTCCAGGGCCGCCTTCTGGCCGCCTGGCGGGCCGGGCCGGCGGGGAGCGCCCCCTCCGGCGCGCGCGCCGTGGTGGGAGGGGCCTGAGGAGGCGGGGCCTGCAGCGGGGCCCCGGCGCGGGCGGAGCCGGCGGCCACCGCCCGCGGGCGAGTTAAAGGAGAAGGCGGAGCGGGAGGCAAAAAGCCTACAGCACCCGGTATTCCCAGGCGGTCTCCCATCCAAGTACTAACCAGGCCCGACCCTGCTTAGCTTCCGAGATCAGACGAGATCGGGCGCGTTCAGGGTGGTATGGCCGTAGACGGGGGCGGGGACGGCGGGCTGCCTCTTGAGGCCCACTTTCGCTGGCGCTTGCGCCTCACCGCCAGCCTGGCGGTCAGCCCGCCCCGGCAGGACCCCGTCGCCCGCCCAGGCAGGGGGAACGGAGGTCTCGGGTACCGGGCGGTGGCGGAGGCGGAGGGTTTGGCCACCCCCTCCCAGCCGAGGGCGGGCGTGACCCAGCGAACCCTTCGGCGCTTGGCGCCCCGCCCAAGATCCGGCCCGTCGCTCACAGGGACGTGGCCCCGGAGGCTTCAGGGCCCGGGGCCCGCGGTCCCTTGGGCATCGCCCCTGCCCGCCCACGCGGCGCTAGGCGCCGCCCAGCCGCAGTCCGGGCCGGCCCTCCTGCCCGACAGCAGCTGGCCCGAAGCCACTGGGAGCCACCATCGTGTCGCCACGGCCCCTCAGCCCCGGCGAGGCCACCCTTGCCCGCACACCACCCGCCGAGCTCAGGAGCCCGCCCCTGGCGGCCGGCAGGCCCGGGGAAGCGGCCCCTGCCCTCGATCCCGCTCCCGCACCCGGCCGCGGCGGCGACACGGCGGGGGGCGGGGCTTTTGCCGGAGGGAGCTGTGGAGGGACACACCCACCGGCACACAGGTGGCGGCACCGGGGCGGGGCGCCGGTGGGGGCGGCCAGGTGCAGGTCGAGGGGCTCGCTGGCCGAAGGGACGGCAACCGGGCCCGCGGCGGAGCCTGGGTCCGGGCCAGGCACCCCGGGGGCGTCTGGGGTGCGGCTGCCTTCCAGGGCCGCCTTCTGGCCGCCTGGCGGGCCGGGCCGGCGGGGAGCGCCCCCTCCGGCGCGCGCGCCGTGGTGGGAGGGGCCTGAGGAGGCGGGGCCTGCAGCGGGGCCCCGGCGCGGGCGGAGCCGGCGGCCACCGCCCGCGGGCGAGTTAAAGGAGAAGGCGGAGCGGGAGGCAAAAAGCCTACAGCACCCGGTATTCCCAGGCGGTCTCCCATCCAAGTACTAACCAGGCCCGACCCTGCTTAGCTTCCGAGATCAGACGAGATCGGGCGCGTTCAGGGTGGTATGGCCGTAGACGGGGGCGGGGACGGCGGGCTGCCTCTTGAGGCCCACTTTCGCTGGCGCTTGCGCCTCACCGCCAGCCTGGCGGTCAGCCCGCCCCGGCAGGACCCCGTCGCCCGCCCAGGCAGGGGGAACGGAGGTCTCGGGTACCGGGCGGTGGCGGAGGCGGAGGGTTTGGCCACCCCCTCCCAGCCGAGGGCGGGCGTGACCCAGCGAACCCTTCGGCGCTTGGCGCCCCGCCCAAGATCCGGCCCGTCGCTCACAGGGACGTGGCCCCGGAGGCTTCAGGGCCCGGGGCCCGCGGTCCCTTGGGCATCGCCCCTGCCCGCCCACGCGGCGCTAGGCGCCGCCCAGCCGCAGTCCGGGCCGGCCCTCCTGCCCGACAGCAGCTGGCCCGAAGCCACTGGGAGCCACCATCGTGTCGCCACGGCCCCTCAGCCCCGGCGAGGCCACCCTTGCCCGCACACCACCCGCCGAGCTCAGGAGCCCGCCCCTGGCGGCCGGCAGGCCCGGGGAAGCGGCCCCTGCCCTCGATCCCGCTCCCGCACCCGGCCGCGGCGGCGACACGGCGGGGGGCGGGGCTTTTGCCGGAGGGAGCTGTGGAGGGACACACCCACCGGCACACAGGTGGCGGCACCGGGGCGGGGCGCCGGTGGGGGCGGCCAGGTGCAGGTCGAGGGGCTCGCTGGCCGAAGGGACGGCAACCGGGCCCGCGGCGGAGCCTGGGTCCGGGCCAGGCACCCCGGGGGCGTCTGGGGTGCGGCTGCCTTCCAGGGCCGCCTTCTGGCCGCCTGGCGGGCCGGGCCGGCGGGGAGCGCCCCCTCCGGCGCGCGCGCCGTGGTGGGAGGGGCCTGAGGAGGCGGGGCCTGCAGCGGGGCCCCGGCGCGGGCGGAGCCGGCGGCCACCGCCCGCGGGCGAGTTAAAGGAGAAGGCGGAGCGGGAGGCAAAAAGCCTACAGCACCCGGTATTCCCAGGCGGTCTCCCATCCAAGTACTAACCAGGCCCGACCCTGCTTAGCTTCCGAGATCAGACGAGATCGGGCGCGTTCAGGGTGGTATGGCCGTAGACGGGGGCGGGGACGGCGGGCTGCCTCTTGAGGCCCACTTTCGCTGGCGCTTGCGCCTCACCGCCAGCCTGGCGGTCAGCCCGCCCCGGCAGGACCCCGTCGCCCGCCCAGGCAGGGGGAACGGAGGTCTCGGGTACCGGGCGGTGGCGGAGGCGGAGGGTTTGGCCACCCCCTCCCAGCCGAGGGCGGGCGTGAGCCAGCGAACCCTTCGGCGCTTGGCGCCCCGCCCAAGATCCGGCCCGTCGCTCACAGGGACGTGGCCCCGGAGGCTTCAGGGCCCGGGGCCCGCGGTCCCTTGGGCATCGCCCCTGCCCGCCCACGCGGCGCTAGGCGCCGCCCAGCCGCAGCCCGGGCCGGCCCTCCTGCCCGACAGCAGCTGGCCCGAAGCCACTGGGAGCCACCATCGTGTCGCCACGGCCCCTCAGCCCCGGCGAGGCCACCCTTGCCCGCACACCACCCGCCGAGCTCAGGAGCCCGCCCCTGGCGGCCGGCAGGCCCGGGGAAGCGGCCCCTGCCCTCGATCCCGCTCCCGCACCCGGCCGCGGCGGCGACACGGCGGGGGGCGGGGCTTTTGCCGGAGGGAGCTGTGGAGGGACACACCCACCGGCACACAGGTGGCGGCACCGGGGCGGGGCGCCGGTGGGGGCGGCCAGGTGCAGGTCGAGGGGCTCGCTGGCCGAAGGGACGGCAACCGGGCCCGCGGCGGAGCCTGGGTCCGGGCCAGGCACCCCGGGGGCGTCTGGGGTGCGGCTGCCTTCCAGGGCCGCCTTCTGGCCGCCTGGCGGGCCGGGCCGGCGGGGAGCGCCCCCTCCGGCGCGCGCGCCGTGGTGGGAGGGGCCTGAGGAGGCGGGGCCTGCAGCGGGGCCCCGGCGCGGGCGGAGCCGGCGGCCACCGCCCGCGGGCGAGTTAAAGGAGAAGGCGGAGCGGGAGGCAAAAAGCCTACAGCACCCGGTATTCCCAGGCGGTCTCCCATCCAAGTACTAACCAGGCCCGACCCTGCTTAGCTTCCGAGATCAGACGAGATCGGGCGCGTTCAGGGTGGTATGGCCGTAGACGGGGGCGGGGACGGCGGGCTGCCTCTTGAGGCCCACTTTCGCTGGCGCTTGCGCCTCACCGCCAGCCTGGCGGTCAGCCCGCCCCGGCAGGACCCCGTCGCCCGCCCAGGCAGGGGGAACGGAGGTCTCGGGTACCGGGCGGTGGCGGAGGCGGAGGGTTTGGCCACCCCCTCCCAGCCGAGGGCGGGCGTGAGCCAGCGAACCCTTCGGCGCTTGGCGCCCCGCCCAAGATCCGGCCCGTCGCTCACAGGGACGTGGCCCCGGAGGCTTCAGGGCCCGGGGCCCGCGGTCCCTTGGGCATCGCCCCTGCCCGCCCACGCGGCGCTAGGCGCCGCCCAGCCGCAGCCCGGGCCGGCCCTCCTGCCCGACAGCAGCTGGCCCGAAGCCACTGGGAGCCACCATCGTGTCGCCACGGCCCCTCAGCCCCGGCGAGGCCACCCTTGCCCGCACACCACCCGCCGAGCTCAGGAGCCCGCCCCTGGCGGCCGGCAGGCCCGGGGAAGCGGCCCCTGCCCTCGATCCCGCTCCCGCACCCGGCCGCGGCGGCGACACGGCGGGGGGCGGGGCTTTTGCCGGAGGGAGCTGTGGAGGGACACACCCACCGGCACACAGGTGGCGGCACCGGGGCGGGGCGCCGGTGGGGGCGGCCAGGTGCAGGTCGAGGGGCTCGCTGGCCGAAGGGACGGCAACCGGGCCCGCGGCGGAGCCTGGGTCCGGGCCAGGCACCCCGGGGGCGTCTGGGGTGCGGCTGCCTTCCAGGGCCGCCTTCTGGCCGCCTGGCGGGCCGGGCCGGCGGGGAGCGCCCCCTCCGGCGCGCGCGCCGTGGTGGGAGGGGCCTGAGGAGGCGGGGCCTGCAGCGGGGCCCCGGCGCGGGCGGAGCCGGCGGCCACCGCCCGCGGGCGAGTTAAAGGAGAAGGCGGAGCGGGAGGCAAAAAGCCTACAGCACCCGGTATTCCCAGGCGGTCTCCCATCCAAGTACTAACCAGGCCCGACCCTGCTTAGCTTCCGAGATCAGACGAGATCGGGCGCGTTCAGGGTGGTATGGCCGTAGACGGGGGCGGGGACGGCGGGCTGCCTCTTGAGGCCCACTTTCGCTGGCGCTTGCGCCTCACCGCCAGCCTGGCGGTCAGCCCGCCCCGGCAGGACCCCGTCGCCCGCCCAGGCAGGGGGAACGGAGGTCTCGGGTACCGGGCGGTGGCGGAGGCGGAGGGTTTGGCCACCCCCTCCCAGCCGAGGGCGGGCGTGACCCAGCGAACCCTTCGGCGCTTGGCGCCCCGCCCAAGATCCGGCCCGTCGCTCACAGGGACGTGGCCCCGGAGGCTTCAGGGCCCGGGGCCCGCGGTCCCTTGGGCATCGCCCCTGCCCGCCCACGCGGCGCTAGGCGCCGCCCAGCCGCAGTCCGGGCCGGCCCTCCTGCCCGACAGCAGCTGGCCCGAAGCCACTGGGAGCCACCATCGTGTCGCCACGGCCCCTCAGCCCCGGCGAGGCCACCCTTGCCCGCACACCACCCGCCGAGCTCAGGAGCCCGCCCCTGGCGGCCGGCAGGCCCGGGGAAGCGGCCCCTGCCCTCGATCCCGCTCCCGCACCCGGCCGCGGCGGCGACACGGCGGGGGGCGGGGCTTTTGCCGGAGGGAGCTGTGGAGGGACACACCCACCGGCACACAGGTGGCGGCACCGGGGCGGGGCGCCGGTGGGGGCGGCCAGGTGCAGGTCGAGGGGCTCGCTGGCCGAAGGGACGGCAACCGGGCCCGCGGCGGAGCCTGGGTCCGGGCCAGGCACCCCGGGGGCGTCTGGGGTGCGGCTGCCTTCCAGGGCCGCCTTCTGGCCGCCTGGCGGGCCGGGCCGGCGGGGAGCGCCCCCTCCGGCGCGCGCGCCGTGGTGGGAGGGGCCTGAGGAGGCGGGGCCTGCAGCGGGGCCCCGGCGCGGGCGGAGCCGGCGGCCACCGCCCGCGGGCGAGTTAAAGGAGAAGGCGGAGCGGGAGGCAAAAAGCCTACAGCACCCGGTATTCCCAGGCGGTCTCCCATCCAAGTACTAACCAGGCCCGACCCTGCTTAGCTTCCGAGATCAGACGAGATCGGGCGCGTTCAGGGTGGTATGGCCGTAGACGGGGGCGGGGACGGCGGGCTGCCTCTTGAGGCCCACTTTCGCTGGCGCTTGCGCCTCACCGCCAGCCTGGCGGTCAGCCCGCCCCGGCAGGACCCCGTCGCCCGCCCAGGCAGGGGGAACGGAGGTCTCGGGTACCGGGCGGTGGCGGAGGCGGAGGGTTTGGCCACCCCCTCCCAGCCGAGGGCGGGCGTGACCCAGCGAACCCTTCGGCGCTTGGCGCCCCGCCCAAGATCCGGCCCGTCGCTCACAGGGACGTGGCCCCGGAGGCTTCAGGGCCCGGGGCCCGCGGTCCCTTGGGCATCGCCCCTGCCCGCCCACGCGGCGCTAGGCGCCGCCCAGCCGCAGCCCGGGCCGGCCCTCCTGCCCGACAGCAGCTGGCCCGAAGCCACTGGGAGCCACCATCGTGTCGCCACGGCCCCTCAGCCCCGGCGAGGCCACCCTTGCCCGCACACCACCCGCCGAGCTCAGGAGCCCGCCCCTGGCGGCCGGCAGGCCCGGGGAAGCGGCCCCTGCCCTCGATCCCGCTCCCGCACCCGGCCGCGGCGGCGACACGGCGGGGGGCGGGGCTTTTGCCGGAGGGAGCTGTGGAGGGACACACCCACCGGCACACAGGTGGCGGCACCGGGGCGGGGCGCCGGTGGGGGCGGCCAGGTGCAGGTCGAGGGGCTCGCTGGCCGAAGGGACGGCAACCGGGCCCGCGGCGGAGCCTGGGTCCGGGCCAGGCACCCCGGGGGCGTCTGGGGTGCGGCTGCCTTCCAGGGCCGCCTTCTGGCCGCCTGGCGGGCCGGGCCGGCGGGGAGCGCCCCCTCCGGCGCGCGCGCCGTGGTGGGAGGGGCCTGAGGAGGCGGGGCCTGCAGCGGGGCCCCGGCGCGGGCGGAGCCGGCGGCCACCGCCCGCGGGCGAGTTAAAGGAGAAGGCGGAGCGGGAGGCAAAAAGCCTACAGCACCCGGTATTCCCAGGCGGTCTCCCATCCAAGTACTAACCAGGCCCGACCCTGCTTAGCTTCCGAGATCAGACGAGATCGGGCGCGTTCAGGGTGGTATGGCCGTAGACGGGGGCGGGGACGGCGGGCTGCCTCTTGAGGCCCACTTTCGCTGGCGCTTGCGCCTCACCGCCAGCCTGGCGGTCAGCCCGCCCCGGCAGGACCCCGTCGCCCGCCCAGGCAGGGGGAACGGAGGTCTCGGGTACCGGGCGGTGGCGGAGGCGGAGGGTTTGGCCACCCCCTCCCAGCCGAGGGCGGGCGTGAGCCAGCGAACCCTTCGGCGCTTGGCGCCCCGCCCAAGATCCGGCCCGTCGCTCACAGGGACGTGGCCCCGGAGGCTTCAGGGCCCGGGGCCCGCGGTCCCTTGGGCATCGCCCCTGCCCGCCCACGCGGCGCTAGGCGCCGCCCAGCCGCAGCCCGGGCCGGCCCTCCTGCCCGACAGCAGCTGGCCCGAAGCCACTGGGAGCCACCATCGTGTCGCCACGGCCCCTCAGCCCCGGCGAGGCCACCCTTGCCCGCACACCACCCGCCGAGCTCAGGAGCCCGCCCCTGGCGGCCGGCAGGCCCGGGGAAGCGGCCCCTGCCCTCGATCCCGCTCCCGCACCCGGCCGCGGCGGCGACACGGCGGGGGGCGGGGCTTTTGCCGGAGGGAGCTGTGGAGGGACACACCCACCGGCACACAGGTGGCGGCACCGGGGCGGGGCGCCGGTGGGGGCGGCCAGGTGCAGGTCGAGGGGCTCGCTGGCCGAAGGGACGGCAACCGGGCCCGCGGCGGAGCCTGGGTCCGGGCCAGGCACCCCGGGGGCGTCTGGGGTGCGGCTGCCTTCCAGGGCCGCCTTCTGGCCGCCTGGCGGGCCGGGCCGGCGGGGAGCGCCCCCTCCGGCGCGCGCGCCGTGGTGGGAGGGGCCTGAGGAGGCGGGGCCTGCAGCGGGGCCCCGGCGCGGGCGGAGCCGGCGGCCACCGCCCGCGGGCGAGTTAAAGGAGAAGGCGGAGCGGGAGGCAAAAAGCCTACAGCACCCGGTATTCCCAGGCGGTCTCCCATCCAAGTACTAACCAGGCCCGACCCTGCTTAGCTTCCGAGATCAGACGAGATCGGGCGCGTTCAGGGTGGTATGGCCGTAGACGGGGGCGGGGACGGCGGGCTGCCTCTTGAGGCCCACTTTCGCTGGCGCTTGCGCCTCACCGCCAGCCTGGCGGTCAGCCCGCCCCGGCAGGACCCCGTCGCCCGCCCAGGCAGGGGGAACGGAGGTCTCGGGTACCGGGCGGTGGCGGAGGCGGAGGGTTTGGCCACCCCCTCCCAGCCGAGGGCGGGCGTGACCCAGCGAACCCTTCGGCGCTTGGCGCCCCGCCCAAGATCCGGCCCGTCGCTCACAGGGACGTGGCCCCGGAGGCTTCAGGGCCCGGGGCCCGCGGTCCCTTGGGCATCGCCCCTGCCCGCCCACGCGGCGCTAGGCGCCGCCCAGCCGCAGTCCGGGCCGGCCCTCCTGCCCGACAGCAGCTGGCCCGAAGCCACTGGGAGCCACCATCGTGTCGCCACGGCCCCTCAGCCCCGGCGAGGCCACCCTTGCCCGCACACCACCCGCCGAGCTCAGGAGCCCGCCCCTGGCGGCCGGCAGGCCCGGGGAAGCGGCCCCTGCCCTCGATCCCGCTCCCGCACCCGGCCGCGGCGGCGACACGGCGGGGGGCGGGGCTTTTGCCGGAGGGAGCTGTGGAGGGACACACCCACCGGCACACAGGTGGCGGCACCGGGGCGGGGCGCCGGTGGGGGCGGCCAGGTGCAGGTCGAGGGGCTCGCTGGCCGAAGGGACGGCAACCGGGCCCGCGGCGGAGCCTGGGTCCGGGCCAGGCACCCCGGGGGCGTCTGGGGTGCGGCTGCCTTCCAGGGCCGCCTTCTGGCCGCCTGGCGGGCCGGGCCGGCGGGGAGCGCCCCCTCCGGCGCGCGCGCCGTGGTGGGAGGGGCCTGAGGAGGCGGGGCCTGCAGCGGGGCCCCGGCGCGGGCGGAGCCGGCGGCCACCGCCCGCGGGCGAGTTAAAGGAGAAGGCGGAGCGGGAGGCAAAAAGCCTACAGCACCCGGTATTCCCAGGCGGTCTCCCATCCAAGTACTAACCAGGCCCGACCCTGCTTAGCTTCCGAGATCAGACGAGATCGGGCGCGTTCAGGGTGGTATGGCCGTAGACGGGGGCGGGGACGGCGGGCTGCCTCTTGAGGCCCACTTTCGCTGGCGCTTGCGCCTCACCGCCAGCCTGGCGGTCAGCCCGCCCCGGCAGGACCCCGTCGCCCGCCCAGGCAGGGGGAACGGAGGTCTCGGGTACCGGGCGGTGGCGGAGGCGGAGGGTTTGGCCACCCCCTCCCAGCCGAGGGCGGGCGTGAGCCAGCGAACCCTTCGGCGCTTGGCGCCCCGCCCAAGATCCGGCCCGTCGCTCACAGGGACGTGGCCCCGGAGGCTTCAGGGCCCGGGGCCCGCGGTCCCTTGGGCATCGCCCCTGCCCGCCCACGCGGCGCTAGGCGCCGCCCAGCCGCAGTCCGGGCCGGCCCTCCTGCCCGACAGCAGCTGGCCCGAAGCCACTGGGAGCCACCATCGTGTCGCCACGGCCCCTCAGCCCCGGCGAGGCCACCCTTGCCCGCACACCACCCGCCGAGCTCAGGAGCCCGCCCCTGGCGGCCGGCAGGCCCGGGGAAGCGGCCCCTGCCCTCGATCCCGCTCCCGCACCCGGCCGCGGCGGCGACACGGCGGGGGGCGGGGCTTTTGCCGGAGGGAGCTGTGGAGGGACACACCCACCGGCACACAGGTGGCGGCACCGGGGCGGGGCGCCGGTGGGGGCGGCCAGGTGCAGGTCGAGGGGCTCGCTGGCCGAAGGGACGGCAACCGGGCCCGCGGCGGAGCCTGGGTCCGGGCCAGGCACCCCGGGGGCGTCTGGGGTGCGGCTGCCTTCCAGGGCCGCCTTCTGGCCGCCTGGCGGGCCGGGCCGGCGGGGAGCGCCCCCTCCGGCGCGCGCGCCGTGGTGGGAGGGGCCTGAGGAGGCGGGGCCTGCAGCGGGGCCCCGGCGCGGGCGGAGCCGGCGGCCACCGCCCGCGGGCGAGTTAAAGGAGAAGGCGGAGCGGGAGGCAAAAAGCCTACAGCACCCGGTATTCCCAGGCGGTCTCCCATCCAAGTACTAACCAGGCCCGACCCTGCTTAGCTTCCGAGATCAGACGAGATCGGGCGCGTTCAGGGTGGTATGGCCGTAGACGGGGGCGGGGACGGCGGGCTGCCTCTTGAGGCCCACTTTCGCTGGCGCTTGCGCCTCACCGCCAGCCTGGCGGTCAGCCCGCCCCGGCAGGACCCCGTCGCCCGCCCAGGCAGGGGGAACGGAGGTCTCGGGTACCGGGCGGTGGCGGAGGCGGAGGGTTTGGCCACCCCCTCCCAGCCGAGGGCGGGCGTGACCCAGCGAACCCTTCGGCGCTTGGCGCCCCGCCCAAGATCCGGCCCGTCGCTCACAGGGACGTGGCCCCGGAGGCTTCAGGGCCCGGGGCCCGCGGTCCCTTGGGCATCGCCCCTGCCCGCCCACGCGGCGCTAGGCGCCGCCCAGCCGCAGTCCGGGCCGGCCCTCCTGCCCGACAGCAGCTGGCCCGAAGCCACTGGGAGCCACCATCGTGTCGCCACGGCCCCTCAGCCCCGGCGAGGCCACCCTTGCCCGCACACCACCCGCCGAGCTCAGGAGCCCGCCCCTGGCGGCCGGCAGGCCCGGGGAAGCGGCCCCTGCCCTCGATCCCGCTCCCGCACCCGGCCGCGGCGGCGACACGGCGGGGGGCGGGGCTTTTGCCGGAGGGAGCTGTGGAGGGACACACCCACCGGCACACAGGTGGCGGCACCGGGGCGGGGCGCCGGTGGGGGCGGCCAGGTGCAGGTCGAGGGGCTCGCTGGCCGAAGGGACGGCAACCGGGCCCGCGGCGGAGCCTGGGTCCGGGCCAGGCACCCCGGGGGCGTCTGGGGTGCGGCTGCCTTCCAGGGCCGCCTTCTGGCCGCCTGGCGGGCCGGGCCGGCGGGGAGCGCCCCCTCCGGCGCGCGCGCCGTGGTGGGAGGGGCCTGAGGAGGCGGGGCCTGCAGCGGGGCCCCGGCGCGGGCGGAGCCGGCGGCCACCGCCCGCGGGCGAGTTAAAGGAGAAGGCGGAGCGGGAGGCAAAAAGCCTACAGCACCCGGTATTCCCAGGCGGTCTCCCATCCAAGTACTAACCAGGCCCGACCCTGCTTAGCTTCCGAGATCAGACGAGATCGGGCGCGTTCAGGGTGGTATGGCCGTAGACGGGGGCGGGGACGGCGGGCTGCCTCTTGAGGCCCACTTTCGCTGGCGCTTGCGCCTCACCGCCAGCCTGGCGGTCAGCCCGCCCCGGCAGGACCCCGTCGCCCGCCCAGGCAGGGGGAACGGAGGTCTCGGGTACCGGGCGGTGGCGGAGGCGGAGGGTTTGGCCACCCCCTCCCAGCCGAGGGCGGGCGTGAGCCAGCGAACCCTTCGGCGCTTGGCGCCCCGCCCAAGATCCGGCCCGTCGCTCACAGGGACGTGGCCCCGGAGGCTTCAGGGCCCGGGGCCCGCGGTCCCTTGGGCATCGCCCCTGCCCGCCCACGCGGCGCTAGGCGCCGCCCAGCCGCAGCCCGGGCCGGCCCTCCTGCCCGACAGCAGCTGGCCCGAAGCCACTGGGAGCCACCATCGTGTCGCCACGGCCCCTCAGCCCCGGCGAGGCCACCCTTGCCCGCACACCACCCGCCGAGCTCAGGAGCCCGCCCCTGGCGGCCGGCAGGCCCGGGGAAGCGGCCCCTGCCCTCGATCCCGCTCCCGCACCCGGCCGCGGCGGCGACACGGCGGGGGGCGGGGCTTTTGCCGGAGGGAGCTGTGGAGGGACACACCCACCGGCACACAGGTGGCGGCACCGGGGCGGGGCGCCGGTGGGGGCGGCCAGGTGCAGGTCGAGGGGCTCGCTGGCCGAAGGGACGGCAACCGGGCCCGCGGCGGAGCCTGGGTCCGGGCCAGGCACCCCGGGGGCGTCTGGGGTGCGGCTGCCTTCCAGGGCCGCCTTCTGGCCGCCTGGCGGGCCGGGCCGGCGGGGAGCGCCCCCTCCGGCGCGCGCGCCGTGGTGGGAGGGGCCTGAGGAGGCGGGGCCTGCAGCGGGGCCCCGGCGCGGGCGGAGCCGGCGGCCACCGCCCGCGGGCGAGTTAAAGGAGAAGGCGGAGCGGGAGGCAAAAAGCCTACAGCACCCGGTATTCCCAGGCGGTCTCCCATCCAAGTACTAACCAGGCCCGACCCTGCTTAGCTTCCGAGATCAGACGAGATCGGGCGCGTTCAGGGTGGTATGGCCGTAGACGGGGGCGGGGACGGCGGGCTGCCTCTTGAGGCCCACTTTCGCTGGCGCTTGCGCCTCACCGCCAGCCTGGCGGTCAGCCCGCCCCGGCAGGACCCCGTCGCCCGCCCAGGCAGGGGGAACGGAGGTCTCGGGTACCGGGCGGTGGCGGAGGCGGAGGGTTTGGCCACCCCCTCCCAGCCGAGGGCGGGCGTGAGCCAGCGAACCCTTCGGCGCTTGGCGCCCCGCCCAAGATCCGGCCCGTCGCTCACAGGGACGTGGCCCCGGAGGCTTCAGGGCCCGGGGCCCGCGGTCCCTTGGGCATCGCCCCTGCCCGCCCACGCGGCGCTAGGCGCCGCCCAGCCGCAGTCCGGGCCGGCCCTCCTGCCCGACAGCAGCTGGCCCGAAGCCACTGGGAGCCACCATCGTGTCGCCACGGCCCCTCAGCCCCGGCGAGGCCACCCTTGCCCGCACACCACCCGCCGAGCTCAGGAGCCCGCCCCTGGCGGCCGGCAGGCCCGGGGAAGCGGCCCCTGCCCTCGATCCCGCTCCCGCACCCGGCCGCGGCGGCGACACGGCGGGGGGCGGGGCTTTTGCCGGAGGGAGCTGTGGAGGGACACACCCACCGGCACACAGGTGGCGGCACCGGGGCGGGGCGCCGGTGGGGGCGGCCAGGTGCAGGTCGAGGGGCTCGCTGGCCGAAGGGACGGCAACCGGGCCCGCGGCGGAGCCTGGGTCCGGGCCAGGCACCCCGGGGGCGTCTGGGGTGCGGCTGCCTTCCAGGGCCGCCTTCTGGCCGCCTGGCGGGCCGGGCCGGCGGGGAGCGCCCCCTCCGGCGCGCGCGCCGTGGTGGGAGGGGCCTGAGGAGGCGGGGCCTGCAGCGGGGCCCCGGCGCGGGCGGAGCCGGCGGCCACCGCCCGCGGGCGAGTTAAAGGAGAAGGCGGAGCGGGAGGCAAAAAGCCTACAGCACCCGGTATTCCCAGGCGGTCTCCCATCCAAGTACTAACCAGGCCCGACCCTGCTTAGCTTCCGAGATCAGACGAGATCGGGCGCGTTCAGGGTGGTATGGCCGTAGACGGGGGCGGGGACGGCGGGCTGCCTCTTGAGGCCCACTTTCGCTGGCGCTTGCGCCTCACCGCCAGCCTGGCGGTCAGCCCGCCCCGGCAGGACCCCGTCGCCCGCCCAGGCAGGGGGAACGGAGGTCTCGGGTACCGGGCGGTGGCGGAGGCGGAGGGTTTGGCCACCCCCTCCCAGCCGAGGGCGGGCGTGACCCAGCGAACCCTTCGGCGCTTGGCGCCCCGCCCAAGATCCGGCCCGTCGCTCACAGGGACGTGGCCCCGGAGGCTTCAGGGCCCGGGGCCCGCGGTCCCTTGGGCATCGCCCCTGCCCGCCCACGCGGCGCTAGGCGCCGCCCAGCCGCAGCCCGGGCCGGCCCTCCTGCCCGACAGCAGCTGGCCCGAAGCCACTGGGAGCCACCATCGTGTCGCCACGGCCCCTCAGCCCCGGCGAGGCCACCCTTGCCCGCACACCACCCGCCGAGCTCAGGAGCCCGCCCCTGGCGGCCGGCAGGCCCGGGGAAGCGGCCCCTGCCCTCGATCCCGCTCCCGCACCCGGCCGCGGCGGCGACACGGCGGGGGGCGGGGCTTTTGCCGGAGGGAGCTGTGGAGGGACACACCCACCGGCACACAGGTGGCGGCACCGGGGCGGGGCGCCGGTGGGGGCGGCCAGGTGCAGGTCGAGGGGCTCGCTGGCCGAAGGGACGGCAACCGGGCCCGCGGCGGAGCCTGGGTCCGGGCCAGGCACCCCGGGGGCGTCTGGGGTGCGGCTGCCTTCCAGGGCCGCCTTCTGGCCGCCTGGCGGGCCGGGCCGGCGGGGAGCGCCCCCTCCGGCGCGCGCGCCGTGGTGGGAGGGGCCTGAGGAGGCGGGGCCTGCAGCGGGGCCCCGGCGCGGGCGGAGCCGGCGGCCACCGCCCGCGGGCGAGTTAAAGGAGAAGGCGGAGCGGGAGGCAAAAAGCCTACAGCACCCGGTATTCCCAGGCGGTCTCCCATCCAAGTACTAACCAGGCCCGACCCTGCTTAGCTTCCGAGATCAGACGAGATCGGGCGCGTTCAGGGTGGTATGGCCGTAGACGGGGGCGGGGACGGCGGGCTGCCTCTTGAGGCCCACTTTCGCTGGCGCTTGCGCCTCACCGCCAGCCTGGCGGTCAGCCCGCCCCGGCAGGACCCCGTCGCCCGCCCAGGCAGGGGGAACGGAGGTCTCGGGTACCGGGCGGTGGCGGAGGCGGAGGGTTTGGCCACCCCCTCCCAGCCGAGGGCGGGCGTGACCCAGCGAACCCTTCGGCGCTTGGCGCCCCGCCCAAGATCCGGCCCGTCGCTCACAGGGACGTGGCCCCGGAGGCTTCAGGGCCCGGGGCCCGCGGTCCCTTGGGCATCGCCCCTGCCCGCCCACGCGGCGCTAGGCGCCGCCCAGCCGCAGTCCGGGCCGGCCCTCCTGCCCGACAGCAGCTGGCCCGAAGCCACTGGGAGCCACCATCGTGTCGCCACGGCCCCTCAGCCCCGGCGAGGCCACCCTTGCCCGCACACCACCCGCCGAGCTCAGGAGCCCGCCCCTGGCGGCCGGCAGGCCCGGGGAAGCGGCCCCTGCCCTCGATCCCGCTCCCGCACCCGGCCGCGGCGGCGACACGGCGGGGGGCGGGGCTTTTGCCGGAGGGAGCTGTGGAGGGACACACCCACCGGCACACAGGTGGCGGCACCGGGGCGGGGCGCCGGTGGGGGCGGCCAGGTGCAGGTCGAGGGGCTCGCTGGCCGAAGGGACGGCAACCGGGCCCGCGGCGGAGCCTGGGTCCGGGCCAGGCACCCCGGGGGCGTCTGGGGTGCGGCTGCCTTCCAGGGCCGCCTTCTGGCCGCCTGGCGGGCCGGGCCGGCGGGGAGCGCCCCCTCCGGCGCGCGCGCCGTGGTGGGAGGGGCCTGAGGAGGCGGGGCCTGCAGCGGGGCCCCGGCGCGGGCGGAGCCGGCGGCCACCGCCCGCGGGCGAGTTAAAGGAGAAGGCGGAGCGGGAGGCAAAAAGCCTACAGCACCCGGTATTCCCAGGCGGTCTCCCATCCAAGTACTAACCAGGCCCGACCCTGCTTAGCTTCCGAGATCAGACGAGATCGGGCGCGTTCAGGGTGGTATGGCCGTAGACGGGGGCGGGGACGGCGGGCTGCCTCTTGAGGCCCACTTTCGCTGGCGCTTGCGCCTCACCGCCAGCCTGGCGGTCAGCCCGCCCCGGCAGGACCCCGTCGCCCGCCCAGGCAGGGGGAACGGAGGTCTCGGGTACCGGGCGGTGGCGGAGGCGGAGGGTTTGGCCACCCCCTCCCAGCCGAGGGCGGGCGTGACCCAGCGAACCCTTCGGCGCTTGGCGCCCCGCCCAAGATCCGGCCCGTCGCTCACAGGGACGTGGCCCCGGAGGCTTCAGGGCCCGGGGCCCGCGGTCCCTTGGGCATCGCCCCTGCCCGCCCACGCGGCGCTAGGCGCCGCCCAGCCGCAGCCCGGGCCGGCCCTCCTGCCCGACAGCAGCTGGCCCGAAGCCACTGGGAGCCACCATCGTGTCGCCACGGCCCCTCAGCCCCGGCGAGGCCACCCTTGCCCGCACACCACCCGCCGAGCTCAGGAGCCCGCCCCTGGCGGCCGGCAGGCCCGGGGAAGCGGCCCCTGCCCTCGATCCCGCTCCCGCACCCGGCCGCGGCGGCGACACGGCGGGGGGCGGGGCTTTTGCCGGAGGGAGCTGTGGAGGGACACACCCACCGGCACACAGGTGGCGGCACCGGGGCGGGGCGCCGGTGGGGGCGGCCAGGTGCAGGTCGAGGGGCTCGCTGGCCGAAGGGACGGCAACCGGGCCCGCGGCGGAGCCTGGGTCCGGGCCAGGCACCCCGGGGGCGTCTGGGGTGCGGCTGCCTTCCAGGGCCGCCTTCTGGCCGCCTGGCGGGCCGGGCCGGCGGGGAGCGCCCCCTCCGGCGCGCGCGCCGTGGTGGGAGGGGCCTGAGGAGGCGGGGCCTGCAGCGGGGCCCCGGCGCGGGCGGAGCCGGCGGCCACCGCCCGCGGGCGAGTTAAAGGAGAAGGCGGAGCGGGAGGCAAAAAGCCTACAGCACCCGGTATTCCCAGGCGGTCTCCCATCCAAGTACTAACCAGGCCCGACCCTGCTTAGCTTCCGAGATCAGACGAGATCGGGCGCGTTCAGGGTGGTATGGCCGTAGACGGGGGCGGGGACGGCGGGCTGCCTCTTGAGGCCCACTTTCGCTGGCGCTTGCGCCTCACCGCCAGCCTGGCGGTCAGCCCGCCCCGGCAGGACCCCGTCGCCCGCCCAGGCAGGGGGAACGGAGGTCTCGGGTACCGGGCGGTGGCGGAGGCGGAGGGTTTGGCCACCCCCTCCCAGCCGAGGGCGGGCGTGAGCCAGCGAACCCTTCGGCGCTTGGCGCCCCGCCCAAGATCCGGCCCGTCGCTCACAGGGACGTGGCCCCGGAGGCTTCAGGGCCCGGGGCCCGCGGTCCCTTGGGCATCGCCCCTGCCCGCCCACGCGGCGCTAGGCGCCGCCCAGCCGCAGCCCGGGCCGGCCCTCCTGCCCGACAGCAGCTGGCCCGAAGCCACTGGGAGCCACCATCGTGTCGCCACGGCCCCTCAGCCCCGGCGAGGCCACCCTTGCCCGCACACCACCCGCCGAGCTCAGGAGCCCGCCCCTGGCGGCCGGCAGGCCCGGGGAAGCGGCCCCTGCCCTCGATCCCGCTCCCGCACCCGGCCGCGGCGGCGACACGGCGGGGGGCGGGGCTTTTGCCGGAGGGAGCTGTGGAGGGACACACCCACCGGCACACAGGTGGCGGCACCGGGGCGGGGCGCCGGTGGGGGCGGCCAGGTGCAGGTCGAGGGGCTCGCTGGCCGAAGGGACGGCAACCGGGCCCGCGGCGGAGCCTGGGTCCGGGCCAGGCACCCCGGGGGCGTCTGGGGTGCGGCTGCCTTCCAGGGCCGCCTTCTGGCCGCCTGGCGGGCCGGGCCGGCGGGGAGCGCCCCCTCCGGCGCGCGCGCCGTGGTGGGAGGGGCCTGAGGAGGCGGGGCCTGCAGCGGGGCCCCGGCGCGGGCGGAGCCGGCGGCCACCGCCCGCGGGCGAGTTAAAGGAGAAGGCGGAGCGGGAGGCAAAAAGCCTACAGCACCCGGTATTCCCAGGCGGTCTCCCATCCAAGTACTAACCAGGCCCGACCCTGCTTAGCTTCCGAGATCAGACGAGATCGGGCGCGTTCAGGGTGGTATGGCCGTAGACGGGGGCGGGGACGGCGGGCTGCCTCTTGAGGCCCACTTTCGCTGGCGCTTGCGCCTCACCGCCAGCCTGGCGGTCAGCCCGCCCCGGCAGGACCCCGTCGCCCGCCCAGGCAGGGGGAACGGAGGTCTCGGGTACCGGGCGGTGGCGGAGGCGGAGGGTTTGGCCACCCCCTCCCAGCCGAGGGCGGGCGTGAGCCAGCGAACCCTTCGGCGCTTGGCGCCCCGCCCAAGATCCGGCCCGTCGCTCACAGGGACGTGGCCCCGGAGGCTTCAGGGCCCGGGGCCCGCGGTCCCTTGGGCATCGCCCCTGCCCGCCCACGCGGCGCTAGGCGCCGCCCAGCCGCAGCCCGGGCCGGCCCTCCTGCCCGACAGCAGCTGGCCCGAAGCCACTGGGAGCCACCATCGTGTCGCCACGGCCCCTCAGCCCCGGCGAGGCCACCCTTGCCCGCACACCACCCGCCGAGCTCAGGAGCCCGCCCCTGGCGGCCGGCAGGCCCGGGGAAGCGGCCCCTGCCCTCGATCCCGCTCCCGCACCCGGCCGCGGCGGCGACACGGCGGGGGGCGGGGCTTTTGCCGGAGGGAGCTGTGGAGGGACACACCCACCGGCACACAGGTGGCGGCACCGGGGCGGGGCGCCGGTGGGGGCGGCCAGGTGCAGGTCGAGGGGCTCGCTGGCCGAAGGGACGGCAACCGGGCCCGCGGCGGAGCCTGGGTCCGGGCCAGGCACCCCGGGGGCGTCTGGGGTGCGGCTGCCTTCCAGGGCCGCCTTCTGGCCGCCTGGCGGGCCGGGCCGGCGGGGAGCGCCCCCTCCGGCGCGCGCGCCGTGGTGGGAGGGGCCTGAGGAGGCGGGGCCTGCAGCGGGGCCCCGGCGCGGGCGGAGCCGGCGGCCACCGCCCGCGGGCGAGTTAAAGGAGAAGGCGGAGCGGGAGGCAAAAAGCCTACAGCACCCGGTATTCCCAGGCGGTCTCCCATCCAAGTACTAACCAGGCCCGACCCTGCTTAGCTTCCGAGATCAGACGAGATCGGGCGCGTTCAGGGTGGTATGGCCGTAGACGGGGGCGGGGACGGCGGGCTGCCTCTTGAGGCCCACTTTCGCTGGCGCTTGCGCCTCACCGCCAGCCTGGCGGTCAGCCCGCCCCGGCAGGACCCCGTCGCCCGCCCAGGCAGGGGGAACGGAGGTCTCGGGTACCGGGCGGTGGCGGAGGCGGAGGGTTTGGCCACCCCCTCCCAGCCGAGGGCGGGCGTGAGCCAGCGAACCCTTCGGCGCTTGGCGCCCCGCCCAAGATCCGGCCCGTCGCTCACAGGGACGTGGCCCCGGAGGCTTCAGGGCCCGGGGCCCGCGGTCCCTTGGGCATCGCCCCTGCCCGCCCACGCGGCGCTAGGCGCCGCCCAGCCGCAGCCCGGGCCGGCCCTCCTGCCCGACAGCAGCTGGCCCGAAGCCACTGGGAGCCACCATCGTGTCGCCACGGCCCCTCAGCCCCGGCGAGGCCACCCTTGCCCGCACACCACCCGCCGAGCTCAGGAGCCCGCCCCTGGCGGCCGGCAGGCCCGGGGAAGCGGCCCCTGCCCTCGATCCCGCTCCCGCACCCGGCCGCGGCGGCGACACGGCGGGGGGCGGGGCTTTTGCCGGAGGGAGCTGTGGAGGGACACACCCACCGGCACACAGGTGGCGGCACCGGGGCGGGGCGCCGGTGGGGGCGGCCAGGTGCAGGTCGAGGGGCTCGCTGGCCGAAGGGACGGCAACCGGGCCCGCGGCGGAGCCTGGGTCCGGGCCAGGCACCCCGGGGGCGTCTGGGGTGCGGCTGCCTTCCAGGGCCGCCTTCTGGCCGCCTGGCGGGCCGGGCCGGCGGGGAGCGCCCCCTCCGGCGCGCGCGCCGTGGTGGGAGGGGCCTGAGGAGGCGGGGCCTGCAGCGGGGCCCCGGCGCGGGCGGAGCCGGCGGCCACCGCCCGCGGGCGAGTTAAAGGAGAAGGCGGAGCGGGAGGCAAAAAGCCTACAGCACCCGGTATTCCCAGGCGGTCTCCCATCCAAGTACTAACCAGGCCCGACCCTGCTTAGCTTCCGAGATCAGACGAGATCGGGCGCGTTCAGGGTGGTATGGCCGTAGACGGGGGCGGGGACGGCGGGCTGCCTCTTGAGGCCCACTTTCGCTGGCGCTTGCGCCTCACCGCCAGCCTGGCGGTCAGCCCGCCCCGGCAGGACCCCGTCGCCCGCCCAGGCAGGGGGAACGGAGGTCTCGGGTACCGGGCGGTGGCGGAGGCGGAGGGTTTGGCCACCCCCTCCCAGCCGAGGGCGGGCGTGAGCCAGCGAACCCTTCGGCGCTTGGCGCCCCGCCCAAGATCCGGCCCGTCGCTCACAGGGACGTGGCCCCGGAGGCTTCAGGGCCCGGGGCCCGCGGTCCCTTGGGCATCGCCCCTGCCCGCCCACGCGGCGCTAGGCGCCGCCCAGCCGCAGCCCGGGCCGGCCCTCCTGCCCGACAGCAGCTGGCCCGAAGCCACTGGGAGCCACCATCGTGTCGCCACGGCCCCTCAGCCCCGGCGAGGCCACCCTTGCCCGCACACCACCCGCCGAGCTCAGGAGCCCGCCCCTGGCGGCCGGCAGGCCCGGGGAAGCGGCCCCTGCCCTCGATCCCGCTCCCGCACCCGGCCGCGGCGGCGACACGGCGGGGGGCGGGGCTTTTGCCGGAGGGAGCTGTGGAGGGACACACCCACCGGCACACAGGTGGCGGCACCGGGGCGGGGCGCCGGTGGGGGCGGCCAGGTGCAGGTCGAGGGGCTCGCTGGCCGAAGGGACGGCAACCGGGCCCGCGGCGGAGCCTGGGTCCGGGCCAGGCACCCCGGGGGCGTCTGGGGTGCGGCTGCCTTCCAGGGCCGCCTTCTGGCCGCCTGGCGGGCCGGGCCGGCGGGGAGCGCCCCCTCCGGCGCGCGCGCCGTGGTGGGAGGGGCCTGAGGAGGCGGGGCCTGCAGCGGGGCCCCGGCGCGGGCGGAGCCGGCGGCCACCGCCCGCGGGCGAGTTAAAGGAGAAGGCGGAGCGGGAGGCAAAAAGCCTACAGCACCCGGTATTCCCAGGCGGTCTCCCATCCAAGTACTAACCAGGCCCGACCCTGCTTAGCTTCCGAGATCAGACGAGATCGGGCGCGTTCAGGGTGGTATGGCCGTAGACGGGGGCGGGGACGGCGGGCTGCCTCTTGAGGCCCACTTTCGCTGGCGCTTGCGCCTCACCGCCAGCCTGGCGGTCAGCCCGCCCCGGCAGGACCCCGTCGCCCGCCCAGGCAGGGGGAACGGAGGTCTCGGGTACCGGGCGGTGGCGGAGGCGGAGGGTTTGGCCACCCCCTCCCAGCCGAGGGCGGGCGTGAGCCAGCGAACCCTTCGGCGCTTGGCGCCCCGCCCAAGATCCGGCCCGTCGCTCACAGGGACGTGGCCCCGGAGGCTTCAGGGCCCGGGGCCCGCGGTCCCTTGGGCATCGCCCCTGCCCGCCCACGCGGCGCTAGGCGCCGCCCAGCCGCAGTCCGGGCCGGCCCTCCTGCCCGACAGCAGCTGGCCCGAAGCCACTGGGAGCCACCATCGTGTCGCCACGGCCCCTCAGCCCCGGCGAGGCCACCCTTGCCCGCACACCACCCGCCGAGCTCAGGAGCCCGCCCCTGGCGGCCGGCAGGCCCGGGGAAGCGGCCCCTGCCCTCGATCCCGCTCCCGCACCCGGCCGCGGCGGCGACACGGCGGGGGGCGGGGCTTTTGCCGGAGGGAGCTGTGGAGGGACACACCCACCGGCACACAGGTGGCGGCACCGGGGCGGGGCGCCGGTGGGGGCGGCCAGGTGCAGGTCGAGGGGCTCGCTGGCCGAAGGGACGGCAACCGGGCCCGCGGCGGAGCCTGGGTCCGGGCCAGGCACCCCGGGGGCGTCTGGGGTGCGGCTGCCTTCCAGGGCCGCCTTCTGGCCGCCTGGCGGGCCGGGCCGGCGGGGAGCGCCCCCTCCGGCGCGCGCGCCGTGGTGGGAGGGGCCTGAGGAGGCGGGGCCTGCAGCGGGGCCCCGGCGCGGGCGGAGCCGGCGGCCACCGCCCGCGGGCGAGTTAAAGGAGAAGGCGGAGCGGGAGGCAAAAAGCCTACAGCACCCGGTATTCCCAGGCGGTCTCCCATCCAAGTACTAACCAGGCCCGACCCTGCTTAGCTTCCGAGATCAGACGAGATCGGGCGCGTTCAGGGTGGTATGGCCGTAGACGGGGGCGGGGACGGCGGGCTGCCTCTTGAGGCCCACTTTCGCTGGCGCTTGCGCCTCACCGCCAGCCTGGCGGTCAGCCCGCCCCGGCAGGACCCCGTCGCCCGCCCAGGCAGGGGGAACGGAGGTCTCGGGTACCGGGCGGTGGCGGAGGCGGAGGGTTTGGCCACCCCCTCCCAGCCGAGGGCGGGCGTGACCCAGCGAACCCTTCGGCGCTTGGCGCCCCGCCCAAGATCCGGCCCGTCGCTCACAGGGACGTGGCCCCGGAGGCTTCAGGGCCCGGGGCCCGCGGTCCCTTGGGCATCGCCCCTGCCCGCCCACGCGGCGCTAGGCGCCGCCCAGCCGCAGTCCGGGCCGGCCCTCCTGCCCGACAGCAGCTGGCCCGAAGCCACTGGGAGCCACCATCGTGTCGCCACGGCCCCTCAGCCCCGGCGAGGCCACCCTTGCCCGCACACCACCCGCCGAGCTCAGGAGCCCGCCCCTGGCGGCCGGCAGGCCCGGGGAAGCGGCCCCTGCCCTCGATCCCGCTCCCGCACCCGGCCGCGGCGGCGACACGGCGGGGGGCGGGGCTTTTGCCGGAGGGAGCTGTGGAGGGACACACCCACCGGCACACAGGTGGCGGCACCGGGGCGGGGCGCCGGTGGGGGCGGCCAGGTGCAGGTCGAGGGGCTCGCTGGCCGAAGGGACGGCAACCGGGCCCGCGGCGGAGCCTGGGTCCGGGCCAGGCACCCCGGGGGCGTCTGGGGTGCGGCTGCCTTCCAGGGCCGCCTTCTGGCCGCCTGGCGGGCCGGGCCGGCGGGGAGCGCCCCCTCCGGCGCGCGCGCCGTGGTGGGAGGGGCCTGAGGAGGCGGGGCCTGCAGCGGGGCCCCGGCGCGGGCGGAGCCGGCGGCCACCGCCCGCGGGCGAGTTAAAGGAGAAGGCGGAGCGGGAGGCAAAAAGCCTACAGCACCCGGTATTCCCAGGCGGTCTCCCATCCAAGTACTAACCAGGCCCGACCCTGCTTAGCTTCCGAGATCAGACGAGATCGGGCGCGTTCAGGGTGGTATGGCCGTAGACGGGGGCGGGGACGGCGGGCTGCCTCTTGAGGCCCACTTTCGCTGGCGCTTGCGCCTCACCGCCAGCCTGGCGGTCAGCCCGCCCCGGCAGGACCCCGTCGCCCGCCCAGGCAGGGGGAACGGAGGTCTCGGGTACCGGGCGGTGGCGGAGGCGGAGGGTTTGGCCACCCCCTCCCAGCCGAGGGCGGGCGTGAGCCAGCGAACCCTTCGGCGCTTGGCGCCCCGCCCAAGATCCGGCCCGTCGCTCACAGGGACGTGGCCCCGGAGGCTTCAGGGCCCGGGGCCCGCGGCCCCTTGGGCATCGCCCCTGCCCGCCCACGCGGCGCTAGGCGCCGCCCAGCCGCAGTCCGGGCCGGCCCTCCTGCCCGACAGCAGCTGGCCCGAAGCCACTGGGAGCCACCATCGTGTCGCCACGGCCCCTCAGCCCCGGCGAGGCCACCCTTGCCCGCACACCACCCGCCGAGCTCAGGAGCCCGCCCCTGGCGGCCGGCAGGCCCGGGGAAGCGGCCCCTGCCCTCGATCCCGCTCCCGCACCCGGCCGCGGCGGCGACACGGCGGGGGGCGGGGCTTTTGCCGGAGGGAGCTGTGGAGGGACACACCCACCGGCACACAGGTGGCGGCACCGGGGCGGGGCGCCGGTGGGGGCGGCCAGGTGCAGGTCGAGGGGCTCGCTGGCCGAAGGGACGGCAACCGGGCCCGCGGCGGAGCCTGGGTCCGGGCCAGGCACCCCGGGGGCGTCTGGGGTGCGGCTGCCTTCCAGGGCCGCCTTCTGGCCGCCTGGCGGGCCGGGCCGGCGGGGAGCGCCCCCTCCGGCGCGCGCGCCGTGGTGGGAGGGGCCTGAGGAGGCGGGGCCTGCAGCGGGGCCCCGGCGCGGGCGGAGCCGGCGGCCACCGCCCGCGGGCGAGTTAAAGGAGAAGGCGGAGCGGGAGGCAAAAAGCCTACAGCACCCGGTATTCCCAGGCGGTCTCCCATCCAAGTACTAACCAGGCCCGACCCTGCTTAGCTTCCGAGATCAGACGAGATCGGGCGCGTTCAGGGTGGTATGGCCGTAGACGGGGGCGGGGACGGCGGGCTGCCTCTTGAGGCCCACTTTCGCTGGCGCTTGCGCCTCACCGCCAGCCTGGCGGTCAGCCCGCCCCGGCAGGACCCCGTCGCCCGCCCAGGCAGGGGGAACGGAGGTCTCGGGTACCGGGCGGTGGCGGAGGCGGAGGGTTTGGCCACCCCCTCCCAGCCGAGGGCGGGCGTGACCCAGCGAACCCTTCGGCGCTTGGCGCCCCGCCCAAGATCCGGCCCGTCGCTCACAGGGACGTGGCCCCGGAGGCTTCAGGGCCCGGGGCCCGCGGTCCCTTGGGCATCGCCCCTGCCCGCCCACGCGGCGCTAGGCGCCGCCCAGCCGCAGTCCGGGCCGGCCCTCCTGCCCGACAGCAGCTGGCCCGAAGCCACTGGGAGCCACCATCGTGTCGCCACGGCCCCTCAGCCCCGGCGAGGCCACCCTTGCCCGCACACCACCCGCCGAGCTCAGGAGCCCGCCCCTGGCGGCCGGCAGGCCCGGGGAAGCGGCCCCTGCCCTCGATCCCGCTCCCGCACCCGGCCGCGGCGGCGACACGGCGGGGGGCGGGGCTTTTGCCGGAGGGAGCTGTGGAGGGACACACCCACCGGCACACAGGTGGCGGCACCGGGGCGGGGCGCCGGTGGGGGCGGCCAGGTGCAGGTCGAGGGGCTCGCTGGCCGAAGGGACGGCAACCGGGCCCGCGGCGGAGCCTGGGTCCGGGCCAGGCACCCCGGGGGCGTCTGGGGTGCGGCTGCCTTCCAGGGCCGCCTTCTGGCCGCCTGGCGGGCCGGGCCGGCGGGGAGCGCCCCCTCCGGCGCGCGCGCCGTGGTGGGAGGGGCCTGAGGAGGCGGGGCCTGCAGCGGGGCCCCGGCGCGGGCGGAGCCGGCGGCCACCGCCCGCGGGCGAGTTAAAGGAGAAGGCGGAGCGGGAGGCAAAAAGCCTACAGCACCCGGTATTCCCAGGCGGTCTCCCATCCAAGTACTAACCAGGCCCGACCCTGCTTAGCTTCCGAGATCAGACGAGATCGGGCGCGTTCAGGGTGGTATGGCCGTAGACGGGGGCGGGGACGGCGGGCTGCCTCTTGAGGCCCACTTTCGCTGGCGCTTGCGCCTCACCGCCAGCCTGGCGGTCAGCCCGCCCCGGCAGGACCCCGTCGCCCGCCCAGGCAGGGGGAACGGAGGTCTCGGGTACCGGGCGGTGGCGGAGGCGGAGGGTTTGGCCACCCCCTCCCAGCCGAGGGCGGGCGTGAGCCAGCGAACCCTTCGGCGCTTGGCGCCCCGCCCAAGATCCGGCCCGTCGCTCACAGGGACGTGGCCCCGGAGGCTTCAGGGCCCGGGGCCCGCGGTCCCTTGGGCATCGCCCCTGCCCGCCCACGCGGCGCTAGGCGCCGCCCAGCCGCAGTCCGGGCCGGCCCTCCTGCCCGACAGCAGCTGGCCCGAAGCCACTGGGAGCCACCATCGTGTCGCCACGGCCCCTCAGCCCCGGCGAGGCCACCCTTGCCCGCACACCACCCGCCGAGCTCAGGAGCCCGCCCCTGGCGGCCGGCAGGCCCGGGGAAGCGGCCCCTGCCCTCGATCCCGCTCCCGCACCCGGCCGCGGCGGCGACACGGCGGGGGGCGGGGCTTTTGCCGGAGGGAGCTGTGGAGGGACACACCCACCGGCACACAGGTGGCGGCACCGGGGCGGGGCGCCGGTGGGGGCGGCCAGGTGCAGGTCGAGGGGCTCGCTGGCCGAAGGGACGGCAACCGGGCCCGCGGCGGAGCCTGGGTCCGGGCCAGGCACCCCGGGGGCGTCTGGGGTGCGGCTGCCTTCCAGGGCCGCCTTCTGGCCGCCTGGCGGGCCGGGCCGGCGGGGAGCGCCCCCTCCGGCGCGCGCGCCGTGGTGGGAGGGGCCTGAGGAGGCGGGGCCTGCAGCGGGGCCCCGGCGCGGGCGGAGCCGGCGGCCACCGCCCGCGGGCGAGTTAAAGGAGAAGGCGGAGCGGGAGGCAAAAAGCCTACAGCACCCGGTATTCCCAGGCGGTCTCCCATCCAAGTACTAACCAGGCCCGACCCTGCTTAGCTTCCGAGATCAGACGAGATCGGGCGCGTTCAGGGTGGTATGGCCGTAGACGGGGGCGGGGACGGCGGGCTGCCTCTTGAGGCCCACTTTCGCTGGCGCTTGCGCCTCACCGCCAGCCTGGCGGTCAGCCCGCCCCGGCAGGACCCCGTCGCCCGCCCAGGCAGGGGGAACGGAGGTCTCGGGTACCGGGCGGTGGCGGAGGCGGAGGGTTTGGCCACCCCCTCCCAGCCGAGGGCGGGCGTGACCCAGCGAACCCTTCGGCGCTTGGCGCCCCGCCCAAGATCCGGCCCGTCGCTCACAGGGACGTGGCCCCGGAGGCTTCAGGGCCCGGGGCCCGCGGTCCCTTGGGCATCGCCCCTGCCCGCCCACGCGGCGCTAGGCGCCGCCCAGCCGCAGCCCGGGCCGGCCCTCCTGCCCGACAGCAGCTGGCCCGAAGCCACTGGGAGCCACCATCGTGTCGCCACGGCCCCTCAGCCCCGGCGAGGCCACCCTTGCCCGCACACCACCCGCCGAGCTCAGGAGCCCGCCCCTGGCGGCCGGCAGGCCCGGGGAAGCGGCCCCTGCCCTCGATCCCGCTCCCGCACCCGGCCGCGGCGGCGACACGGCGGGGGGCGGGGCTTTTGCCGGAGGGAGCTGTGGAGGGACACACCCACCGGCACACAGGTGGCGGCACCGGGGCGGGGCGCCGGTGGGGGCGGCCAGGTGCAGGTCGAGGGGCTCGCTGGCCGAAGGGACGGCAACCGGGCCCGCGGCGGAGCCTGGGTCCGGGCCAGGCACCCCGGGGGCGTCTGGGGTGCGGCTGCCTTCCAGGGCCGCCTTCTGGCCGCCTGGCGGGCCGGGCCGGCGGGGAGCGCCCCCTCCGGCGCGCGCGCCGTGGTGGGAGGGGCCTGAGGAGGCGGGGCCTGCAGCGGGGCCCCGGCGCGGGCGGAGCCGGCGGCCACCGCCCGCGGGCGAGTTAAAGGAGAAGGCGGAGCGGGAGGCAAAAAGCCTACAGCACCCGGTATTCCCAGGCGGTCTCCCATCCAAGTACTAACCAGGCCCGACCCTGCTTAGCTTCCGAGATCAGACGAGATCGGGCGCGTTCAGGGTGGTATGGCCGTAGACGGGGGCGGGGACGGCGGGCTGCCTCTTGAGGCCCACTTTCGCTGGCGCTTGCGCCTCACCGCCAGCCTGGCGGTCAGCCCGCCCCGGCAGGACCCCGTCGCCCGCCCAGGCAGGGGGAACGGAGGTCTCGGGTACCGGGCGGTGGCGGAGGCGGAGGGTTTGGCCACCCCCTCCCAGCCGAGGGCGGGCGTGACCCAGCGAACCCTTCGGCGCTTGGCGCCCCGCCCAAGATCCGGCCCGTCGCTCACAGGGACGTGGCCCCGGAGGCTTCAGGGCCCGGGGCCCGCGGCCCCTTGGGCATCGCCCCTGCCCGCCCACGCGGCGCTAGGCGCCGCCCAGCCGCAGTCCGGGCCGGCCCTCCTGCCCGACAGCAGCTGGCCCGAAGCCAGTGGGAGCCACCATCGTGTCGCCACGGCCCCTCAGCCCCGGCGAGGCCACCCTTGCCCGCACACCACCCGCCGAGCTCAGGAGCCCGCCCCTGGCGGCCGGCAGGCCCGGGGAAGCGGCCCCTGCCCTCGATCCCGCTCCCGCACCCGGCCGCGGCGGCGACACGGCGGGGGGCGGGGCTTTTGCCGGAGGGAGCTGTGGAGGGACACACCCACCGGCACACAGGTGGCGGCACCGGGGCGGGGCGCCGGTGGGGGCGGCCAGGTGCAGGTCGAGGGGCTCGCTGGCCGAAGGGACGGCAACCGGGCCCGCGGCGGAGCCTGGGTCCGGGCCAGGCACCCCGGGGGCGTCTGGGGTGCGGCTGCCTTCCAGGGCCGCCTTCTGGCCGCCTGGCGGGCCGGGCCGGCGGGGAGCGCCCCCTCCGGCGCGCGCGCCGTGGTGGGAGGGGCCTGAGGAGGCGGGTCCTGCAGCGGGGCCCCGGCGCGGGCGGAGCCGGCGGCCACCGCCCGCGGGCGAGTTAAAGGAGAAGGCGGAGCGGGAGGCAAAAAGCCTACAGCACCCGGTATTCCCAGGCGGTCTCCCATCCAAGTACTAACCAGGCCCGACCCTGTTTAGCTTCCGAGATCAGACGAGATCGGGCGCGTTCAGGGTGGTATGGCCGTAGACGGGGGCGGGGACGGCGGGCTGCCTCTTGAGGCCCACTTTCGCTGGCGCTTGCGCCTCACCGCCAGCCTGGCGGTCAGCCCGCCCCGGCAGGACCCCGTCGCCCGCCCAGGCAGGGGGAACGGAGGTCTCGGGTACCGGGCGGTGGCGGAGGCGGAGGGTTTGGCCACCCCCTCCCAGCCGAGGGCGGGCGTGAGCCAGCGAACCCTTCGGCGCTTGGCGCCCCGCCCAAGATCCGGCCCGTCGCTCACAGGGACGTGGCCCCGGAGGCTTCAGGGCCCGGGGCCCGCGGTCCCTTGGGCATCGCCCCTGCCCGCCCACGCGGCGCTAGGCGCCGCCCAGCCGCAGCCCGGGCCGGCCCTCCTGCCCGACAGCAGCTGGCCCGAAGCCACTGGGAGCCACCATCGTGTCGCCACGGCCCCTCAGCCCCGGCGAGGCCACCCTTGCCCGCACACCACCCGCCGAGCTCAGGAGCCCGCCCCTGGCGGCCGGCAGGCCCGGGGAAGCGGCCCCTGCCCTCGATCCCGCTCCCGCACCCGGCCGCGGCGGCGACACGGCGGGGGGCGGGGCTTTTGCCGGAGGGAGCTGTGGAGGGACACACCCACCGGCACACAGGTGGCGGCACCGGGGCGGGGCGCCGGTGGGGGCGGCCAGGTGCAGGTCGAGGGGCTCGCTGGCCGAAGGGACGGCAACCGGGCCCGCGGCGGAGCCTGGGTCCGGGCCAGGCACCCCGGGGGCGTCTGGGGTGCGGCTGCCTTCCAGGGCCGCCTTCTGGCCGCCTGGCGGGCCGGGCCGGCGGGGAGCGCCCCCTCCGGCGCGCGCGCCGTGGTGGGAGGGGCCTGAGGAGGCGGGGCCTGCAGCGGGGCCCCGGCGCGGGCGGAGCCGGCGGCCACCGCCCGCGGGCGAGTTAAAGGAGAAGGCGGAGCGGGAGGCAAAAAGCCTACAGCACCCGGTATTCCCAGGCGGTCTCCCATCCAAGTACTAACCAGGCCCGACCCTGCTTAGCTTCCGAGATCAGACGAGATCGGGCGCGTTCAGGGTGGTATGGCCGTAGACGGGGGCGGGGACGGCGGGCTGCCTCTTGAGGCCCACTTTCGCTGGCGCTTGCGCCTCACCGCCAGCCTGGCGGTCAGCCCGCCCCGGCAGGACCCCGTCGCCCGCCCAGGCAGGGGGAACGGAGGTCTCGGGTACCGGGCGGTGGCGGAGGCGGAGGGTTTGGCCACCCCCTCCCAGCCGAGGGCGGGCGTGAGCCAGCGAACCCTTCGGCGCTTGGCGCCCCGCCCAAGATCCGGCCCGTCGCTCACAGGGACGTGGCCCCGGAGGCTTCAGGGCCCGGGGCCCGCGGTCCCTTGGGCATCGCCCCTGCCCGCCCACGCGGCGCTAGGCGCCGCCCAGCCGCAGCCCGGGCCGGCCCTCCTGCCCGACAGCAGCTGGCCCGAAGCCACTGGGAGCCACCATCGTGTCGCCACGGCCCCTCAGCCCCGGCGAGGCCACCCTTGCCCGCACACCACCCGCCGAGCTCAGGAGCCCGCCCCTGGCGGCCGGCAGGCCCGGGGAAGCGGCCCCTGCCCTCGATCCCGCTCCCGCACCCGGCCGCGGCGGCGACACGGCGGGGGGCGGGGCTTTTGCCGGAGGGAGCTGTGGAGGGACACACCCACCGGCACACAGGTGGCGGCACCGGGGCGGGGCGCCGGTGGGGGCGGCCAGGTGCAGGTCGAGGGGCTCGCTGGCCGAAGGGACGGCAACCGGGCCCGCGGCGGAGCCTGGGTCCGGGCCAGGCACCCCGGGGGCGTCTGGGGTGCGGCTGCCTTCCAGGGCCGCCTTCTGGCCGCCTGGCGGGCCGGGCCGGCGGGGAGCGCCCCCTCCGGCGCGCGCGCCGTGGTGGGAGGGGCCTGAGGAGGCGGGGCCTGCAGCGGGGCCCCGGCGCGGGCGGAGCCGGCGGCCACCGCCCGCGGGCGAGTTAAAGGAGAAGGCGGAGCGGGAGGCAAAAAGCCTACAGCACCCGGTATTCCCAGGCGGTCTCCCATCCAAGTACTAACCAGGCCCGACCCTGCTTAGCTTCCGAGATCAGACGAGATCGGGCGCGTTCAGGGTGGTATGGCCGTAGACGGGGGCGGGGACGGCGGGCTGCCTCTTGAGGCCCACTTTCGCTGGCGCTTGCGCCTCACCGCCAGCCTGGCGGTCAGCCCGCCCCGGCAGGACCCCGTCGCCCGCCCAGGCAGGGGGAACGGAGGTCTCGGGTACCGGGCGGTGGCGGAGGCGGAGGGTTTGGCCACCCCCTCCCAGCCGAGGGCGGGCGTGAGCCAGCGAACCCTTCGGCGCTTGGCGCCCCGCCCAAGATCCGGCCCGTCGCTCACAGGGACGTGGCCCCGGAGGCTTCAGGGCCCGGGGCCCGCGGTCCCTTGGGCATCGCCCCTGCCCGCCCACGCGGCGCTAGGCGCCGCCCAGCCGCAGCCCGGGCCGGCCCTCCTGCCCGACAGCAGCTGGCCCGAAGCCACTGGGAGCCACCATCGTGTCGCCACGGCCCCTCAGCCCCGGCGAGGCCACCCTTGCCCGCACACCACCCGCCGAGCTCAGGAGCCCGCCCCTGGCGGCCGGCAGGCCCGGGGAAGCGGCCCCTGCCCTCGATCCCGCTCCCGCACCCGGCCGCGGCGGCGACACGGCGGGGGGCGGGGCTTTTGCCGGAGGGAGCTGTGGAGGGACACACCCACCGGCACACAGGTGGCGGCACCGGGGCGGGGCGCCGGTGGGGGCGGCCAGGTGCAGGTCGAGGGGCTCGCTGGCCGAAGGGACGGCAACCGGGCCCGCGGCGGAGCCTGGGTCCGGGCCAGGCACCCCGGGGGCGTCTGGGGTGCGGCTGCCTTCCAGGGCCGCCTTCTGGCCGCCTGGCGGGCCGGGCCGGCGGGGAGCGCCCCCTCCGGCGCGCGCGCCGTGGTGGGAGGGGCCTGAGGAGGCGGGGCCTGCAGCGGGGCCCCGGCGCGGGCGGAGCCGGCGGCCACCGCCCGCGGGCGAGTTAAAGGAGAAGGCGGAGCGGGAGGCAAAAAGCCTACAGCACCCGGTATTCCCAGGCGGTCTCCCATCCAAGTACTAACCAGGCCCGACCCTGCTTAGCTTCCGAGATCAGACGAGATCGGGCGCGTTCAGGGTGGTATGGCCGTAGACGGGGGCGGGGACGGCGGGCTGCCTCTTGAGGCCCACTTTCGCTGGCGCTTGCGCCTCACCGCCAGCCTGGCGGTCAGCCCGCCCCGGCAGGACCCCGTCGCCCGCCCAGGCAGGGGGAACGGAGGTCTCGGGTACCGGGCGGTGGCGGAGGCGGAGGGTTTGGCCACCCCCTCCCAGC